>NC_135076.1:10812500-10920000 GCF_051107435.1 Chaetodon auriga | reverse complement strand
AATGTCATAATGTGTTGTTGATATAACAAGATATAACAGTAGACAGTGTGCTGTTGCCTGGCTCTGATGTCAGCGAAGGCCCAGGATGAGAGAGTTGCCAGAGGGCCCTGACCCTCCGACAGTCCAATGGAGTGCATAGATCTGAGGTTAAGTCATCTGACCTGGCTGGCTGGTCAGTCGCCTGCTTTTCCCCATAATTACTGCTCACACAACCCAACTTTTTCCCTTTCCTGCTCTTAAATCAACACGGCTCCATCCCTCAGGGCCACCATAACCTCTCCCTCAGAATCCAACTGTCAGATTCAGGTTGATTTATCAAATGCATGTAAACATATTTTGTCACTGGTTATGGACATTTTCAAAACACTCTAGAAAACATCAAACTCTTCCTTTTCGTAGTCTTGATCTACAACATCCACTTCATGTTTAAAACATCAAATACCTCATACTGGAGCACAGAAATATTTATAAAGAGCGCAGAAAACATCAAAGATTAGCTGTCTGTGTCCTGTCACGGTGCTCTTCAAAATAGATCCATTACGCAGATTTGTTTTGTTTTTGGCATTTTGCTTATATTCAATAGAGGGGAGGCAGGAACAAGATAGCCGGTTAAAACATGACAGCTCAAAAGTCAGATTTGAACTTTTGATTTAATGAGTGTATGCGTACAAGCTGGACAACACTGTCAACCGTCAGTGCACCGAACTTAAGCATTCAAACCAGAGCAGTCCAAGTCCAAACAGCTTGTTCTCTCTCACTGGTTTGTTCCGACATCAGACATGCATATGTAACTACTGCTGCCTGCCTGAGCTTAAGTGGATGCAAAGCGACCTGGGTAGAGAGGAACAACGAAAAGAGCAAGGAGGAAATCCACAGACTGGGAGAAAATGAGAGTACACAGCGGAGGAAGAGAGAAAGACGAACAGAGAGAAAGAAAGCAAAGGAGAAAGAAAGAGCGTGGACGAGAGAAACGGCGGAATGGCTCTTGTCAGCGGAGGCCCACCACGGTGAAACACTAACTGTAGCGACAGGCTGATGAGTCAGTGTCTGTTTAAATGGCAGCTTGTCAGGCCTCCAGCTCTGAGGTGGGCTGCCGACCTGTCAGGGCCCTCGCCACATTAACCAGCTGACCCTATCATCCTTAACATTGCTCCGCCACCGAGCCGCCTGTCACTAACTCTGCCATTTGGCTTTCCAGAGATCTGCCAGAGAGGGCAGGCACAGCCACCTCTTAGTGTTGTTTATTGATTTCTGACCCGCCGCTTAATAGTTTTCCCAGTCCCCTTGAATGGCTTTTGTAAGCAATAGGGTTTGTACATCTCGCAGATCAATACCTTTTATATTTACAATAAAATTGAAACGGCTTCTTGGTGGGTCTCGCAGCACCTCAGCATTTGTCATCCTTCTGCAAGGGAAAACTATGTCATTATCTGAATTAAAACATTTATTTCTGATTAAGAGAGTGTCCTATCTCATTAATTTTCCCCTTTCCAATACAAGGGGAATGGAATCCTATTGATTTTTGTACTTTTTACACGTCTCCACTACTGGGAAGATAATTGAGAAGTTAGCCAGAATAAATGAAGTTTCTAGTCTTGCAGGGCAGCCAATACCTTGGAAATGTGAGGTGTTTTTGTGGGAGCAGGCCTTTAATTTTGTGCCAGCACAAGACAGGGGGACTGAACAAATTGGATTAAGGGGATGGGGGGGCCTGGGGGTTTGAGGAGGCGGTGGGTGGGTGGCCGGCCAGGGGTATACCAACACTGTGTGTGTATGTGTGGAAGGGAAAAATTCAGCATTTCAGCACTAATAAAACTACCCCCCCTCCAATTTTTACACCATAAAGACACCTCAGGAAGTGCATGTTAAAGCATCTTAAGGCCAGTAATGATAAGTTGCCTCCCCCTGCTTATTGTTGAGGAAGAGCTGAAAGACAGTAATCAATGTTTGAACTAGACCTTTTAACGCAGCCGGGCTCATTGATTAAGCATTATCAAATTAATGAGATTGAATTAAGTTGTGGCTGTTTTTTTGTGTGGTGCTGCAGGAGACCTTGTAGTCAGAAAAGAATGTATTTTTGCAAACATAAAGCTGTTTTCTGATCTTACAAAATATTTGCCGTATTGATTATCTGGAAATAATTAAATCAATTAACTAGTTGATTAATTTAGTCGTTAGTGAATTAAGAATTGACAAATCTAAGGAATTCTTTTTAAAAGTACTTCAACCTGCATAATAATAACAGAAAATATTTATTATGAATGCATTTTCATATTGAGGGAGGTGACAGGTCTGGATGTCCTCATAAGGAGGTTCTGTGTTTATGATGTCATATTTCTGTTTTGCTCCTTGTGACAAGGAGAAAGCGAGAAAAGTCACATCGTAGAAATGTGGTTAAATGTTGCGGCATGGCCAGTGTGCAGATTTTGAGAAGACAGGGCCGTGTGGTCAGCTCCAGTTTGCACAAGCCCAGCGCAGCTGATATGGGGGTCGTGAGAGGGGTGACTGAACACAGCAATTGGACCTCACAAACAGTGAAAGAGGCCAGCGCCGGCCTACCTCTGATGCTGCCCGATCTTGCTTCGGGGACTGAGAGAAAATGTTGTCGGACTCGAAGAGGGCATCGTCCATCATGGCCCCAGTCCGCCTGTCAGCCGGCTGATTGTGGGAGAAAAGAGAGAGTGAAAAGAGAGAGAAGAGAGAGAGAAGCCCAGGAGTCTACCAGGAAGGCAATTGTAAGAGAAACAGGAGAAGAGAAGGAAACAAAGAGAGAGAAAGAGAGGAAGACAAGGTGAATATAGCCTCTGCACCCATCCACTGACTCACTGCCTGGCTTTCGGCCACAGGGCCCCCGAATGGAAACACTCCTCTCCTCCATCCCACCATTCTTCAACCACATCTCTCCACTCCCTCTTCCCATCAAGAACCCATCTCCACCTCCACCACCCCCACCTCTTTACTCTTTATCACTACATCCCTCCATTCTTTGGTCCTCTGAAGCCTGATCTCTCTCACTCCGTCCAATGATCCCTCCGTCCTTCCATCCCTCCTTCATGGACAGCTGAATGTGAGGCTGATAGGCCGTGGAGTGAGTGGGGCAGCTGCCAGCGCCCTGCAGCAGAACCATCTCTGACAGGCCACTAATTCAACCGACAGAAGAGAAACCTCAACCAAACACTCAGATTATAGGTCCAAAGAGAGGGGAAGAAAAGTTTAGAAAATGGGAAAATGAACTAAGAGAAACGCAGGCGGTGGTTTGAGGTCTGGGGGAAAACATTCTCTTGCTTTGAAGGGAAAACAAGGAAGACGTGAAGATCCGAGAAGAGGGTTTTTAAAAGGGAGACTGCAAGAGACCGGAGCAAAAGATGGAGAGTGAAATTATATTTTGGAAGTCTGGCAGGAATGTCTGAAAATTCAGTTAAATCCAAAATCCCATCAAACTCAATGCAGGAACTGCATCAAATACTTCTGTGTAGCTAAACAAGCATTTTAAGAGGGACTGAAGGTGGTAATTAATGAGTTGCAAAGTGGGCTATAATAAATGTTGTAGGCTCCCAAAAGTGTGCATCTGAATCTGGAAAATCATCATCATTGCTCCTCATAAAATAACTTTAACAGATAATCCTGTCAATACGGAAGACAAAAGATTTCAAAATGTTATTCTACACTGTGTCATCCCATATGCAACATGTGAAACACTGTGTGAGAGAAGCTGGAATAAGAGTAAAAAAATAAGACAAAAATACAATAAAGCCCCTCTGCAACAGGCCAGGCATTAAAAACCACTGCACCACCTCTTTCCATTTGTTTATCTGTATAAACTTACTCATGGCCAGCCAGGAGCAGTGTTCAATGAACAGCTTAATTTGTGGATGCATTTCTATGCCTAGAGTAATCTAAGGAGGGATGCAGAAAGGTTGGATACATTCATCACAAACACAAGCTTAACATAAGTGAAAAATTACAGGATTCCCAATGACCTTCCAACCAATCAGCCCTGGTAATTACACTCATTCATTACGACGGAGGGGAGAGATGGAAGAATACAGAGATGACCCTTCAGGACAACAAAAATGTTTATAGATGGGAACAAAGAGGAAAATGCTAATGGCTCAGCTACCTGGCTGGATGGCCCTGAGACAATGCAGAATAATAATTTCCCATCATAGGCCAACTATAACCTCTGCAGCAGCACTATCTTTGCTGTAGGATGGGATCTCGTTGTTATATACCGAAAGTGTTATGTGCCACATTAGCAGTAAATTTCTAAAAACATATATTTTGTGGGAAATAGTAATAGCATAACTTTACCATCACCAATGGCTGCAGCTCATGATTATTTTCATTAATCATTTTCTGTATGACGTGTCAGAAAATGGTTCCCATTACAAATTCTTCAGGCTGGTGGTCTCAAAGTGCTTGTTTTGTCTGATCAAGACTCCAAATCATCAAAAGACTTTATTCCAATCTGATGTGAAAAATGATTGGTCAAAATAATTCCAATTAACTTTCTATTGATCAGCTCATCATTTAATCAACTAATTGCTTCAGCTCCGGTGAAACAGAATCAATAATTTTGCAGTATCTGGTTCTGCGTTATTGGTGTTAGTCTGAAGATTAAACGTGGGGTCAGGTGGGGTTAGTGCTGGGATTAGTATGCAGCAAAGGCAAAGTGACACTTCATTCAGTATCTGCGTGTCATTAGCTGAGTGTCTATGATCACGTGTCAGCTCCAGCGCTTCGTGTCATACGTAATTTCACGTAAACTCTTCACGTATGCGCCACTTCTTTCCTTGTAGTTTGCTCGGCTAATAGTAAAGCACCCGCAGCACGCTTATTTCCCATGCACTAACAACACGGAGCTTCCTCGCTGACTTGAAATCGAATCGCTATCACGCATAAATAACACGATGCTCCGGCACTGAACTTTTCAATTCATTCAATTTCCCAGGCGACGGTATCCGACTGCTTTTCTCTGATTATGCAGATGATATTACTTTTTTTCTTTGTCGATATGTGTTTAGGTGTCATTTGCAGTGGATGATGTTCTCATTGCTCAGTTTACCGCGCCCATAATAAGATCACCTGTGGTATGAATACATTTTCCCACTCTGCGCGTGTATTTGGATTTGCAGGGTAAATGAGTTTCTCTCAGCCTCGGAGAGAGCGAGAGAGACAGAAAGCGAGAGAGAGGCGGAGAGAGAACATATCAGGCACGTTCTTAGATTCACTTTAGAGCTTGACACCTCGGCGCTCGGTCAGTAAATGGCTTTTCTACAGCAGGAGGTGGGAAAGGGGGTTTGTGTGTGTGTGCTTGCATCAACATCTGCGGGTATCTCTGTGTGAGTGTCTATGCAGCTGCAAGACCGAACGCGTGTTTTCTCATGTTCGTGCGTGTCTTTTGCAAGTGGGCTTGTGTCAATGTGTGTGCGCTGTGGAGAAGTCGAATTTTACAGCCACATCTACATCCATACGCCCGCTTTGTATTCCACCCTGCTACCCAAGCACAGGCCTCAGCTGTCATTATTCCCTGTCCATCCACAGAGAAGTTATAGTTGGCAAAAAACCCATCAGGTGGGCAGGACAACGGATAATTGAGGTGATGATCGGAGCTGTTCAAAGACAATTGATAGTGATGGAGACAGGGGGAGCGGGGAGCTCAGCCGGCTGACCGAGCTCTCCCGGGGCTCAAGGAGCGCCAGACCAGAATGTGGAATAACACATAGCGTAGATACTGCTGCTCTTTTGGCAAAAAAAAAAAAAAAAAAGTAAGTTCAGTTTCTCTTTTTTTTTTGGTCTGAAAATTAATCAAAAATATTCAGCCGAATAAACGACTGTTTTCTGCTTTATTCGCAGAAAAAAAAAAGTTATAGATTTTTTTCCTTGGCAACAGCAGCACAATACATGCTGGCCCCGAGACCACCCTGGGCTTTATTAATAGCCCAAATCCCCTCCACCGAGCCTGCCTCAATCACAGAGGAACATATTGAACTAGCAGAGAAAGCCATGACCTGAACATCATATTTCCACCAGCCCCAATCCGAGTGACAAGTTGCCAAACTTCAAAATCTCCCAGAAAACCCAGTTAAGGCAAAGCAAGTTGTAAAGGCGTTTTTCATAAGCCGAGGGACAAGGGGGAACAAATGGAGGTTATTACTTTCCTCCATTCCAAATAGCCCCCTACTGTCTGGCTGAAATAGGACTGGCAAAAAAAATGTCTGTATATCTCACATCTATGCCTGACATCATACCTCTGTATTTTTCTATTACCCACTGGCACTTTTTTGCCTTCTTTCCCTCCATTCTTCTTCGCCCACACGCAAATGTTATCACCTCAATGTCATCAATTGTGTACATATAAAATCAGCCCATAATGTTGCCTGATTGAGTAGTTTCAGGAGCATGTATCTACAAAGTCCTTGGTCGTCTTTCCCGGAAACTTTGGATTTTACCAGCAAACCCATTTCTGTAGCGTGCCGGCTTGACCTGACTTGCATGCAGGTGTTGTGTTTCGAGGAATCGATGGGTGGTTCGAGTCCAAGTGCGCAATATCAATAACTCCATCACACATGAAGTGACACCTCACACACAAAAAAAGTCACAGACACACTTGAACACTGTATCAATAACTCTCTCATTCGTACGATGACGCACACACGCTGTCACACACACGCTGTCACACAGCGACACAGTATCGATAACTCAATATTTCAGGTGTCAGTCTTGTGTGGTGTGCCATGCCCTCTGAGTGGTGGAGGGGGGAGCTGGTTGGCAGCAGAGGACAGGGAGGGACACTCCCTGACAAGGCCATCACACCTTTCAATACCTCCACTCCGCCTGTCATTAGCTTGTACGTGTGTGTGTGGGTGTGTGTGTGTGTGTGTGTGTGCGTGAACTCCTGGCTTCAGCTGGCACCGTCAGCAACTATCACTGGGCCTAATTTCCACCACACTCACACACCTCGTCGTCTCAACATTCTGCAGACTCCACCTTAAAGCCGACTGATCTGGGAGGGCGACCCTCTCTGACTCCCCCTGGTGACTCCCCCTACCTCCCTCCCCACTGCACAATCCTCCACCAGCTCCTGAGTATTGACCCAAGCTGTCACCCTGGCCGGCACCCCTGACCCCCCTCGGCGGCAGGGGATCCATGGCGAGGCCGAAGGTTCAAATGATTTTCCTCCACCTCCCGTCGTCCTGTTTTCCCAGTGAGCTGATTGCTAATGACAACATTAGAAAAGGGCATAATGGAGATTCCACAAACAATTTGCCCCTTGGATTTGCAAACCTAAATATCTGCAGAAGTTACGAAAGGGTGATGGATGATTGTTTCGTTTGTTTGCTCATACTGTAATATAAGACAATATTGAGTGCTTCAAGACCGCGGACCTCTGTGGGCCTTAAGCTTGGAGCACTTTGTTCATGAAGAGATTCATATTTTAAGAGTAATGAAATGACTACATGCTCATTTGTGTTAAAGAACTGTGCTGATGGAGCGTCCTGGTGGCACAGAGGTTATCACAGCATGTCTGGTCAGAGTCAAAACAGGGACTTTTGTTGCACTTTATCCTGCGTCTCTCGATGATTCTTTTTTGTTTGGAGGAATTGCCCAAAAGTACTTAAAATAATAACTGTGCTGATGTTAAACTGCTGCACTGAGAGACTGTAGCACCGAAAGGGTCAAAAAGATATACTCAAAGTGTAAAACATTTGCCTTGAAACTTCATTTTTACAAAGGGAAAATGCAGAGGTTGAAAGAAGAGCCTGTCTGATGATAATAAAACAGTCCCCGCAGTGTTTTATCTTGCATCTTGCGGATTAATGCTAATGTAAGTTCCCTCTCAGCGCAACCAATAACATCCTGCCAAATATCCTAAAAGGATCCCCAGAGCAGCCCTGATGCTCCTCCATTACAGGCCTTATAATAGCTGCCTGAGATATATGTATTTATGTGGCAGGAAATAACATTAGAGTGAATTGCCATAACAACTTTATAAATCAGGCAGGCACAGAGATGGCAGGTACGGGAGAGAGAGAGAGAGAGAGAGGCAATGCCAAGGTGGCGGTAACACTGATGAGAGGTATCTGAGGTGGCATCCATCACCGCTGCTCTGCCATACATTGTCAAGAAAATGGGTTAAACCGTAGTTTGCCATATTGGGAGCAAACCCCCCCCCTCCAAAAAACAGTTTAAAAGCAGCCAGCAGCATCCATGTTGAGCCTCCTGGTCGTGCAGGTCGTCCTGCTTCCCTATCCATCCAGAAAAACAGGGGAGATCTACCCATTAATCAAAAGTTACAAACAGACTTCGCCGTGTCATAACTCTTGCAATGGGCTTTTCCGTTGATTGATTTCTATACACACATACTGTCTGATTACCATAATGTGTTCTTGTGGCGAAAATTCTGGCGGCAGGGGCGAGTGGGGGTGGGGGTTGAGGGGAGGGTGGTGCTGGTAAGGGGTTTGTGGGGGGGGGGGGGGGCTGTTGCGAAGCGAGCGGGAAGTAAATAACAAATGGCCCAGACCCCACCTCATCCGGAGTGATTTCAATCCAATGTTCCATCATAGCTAGTGGAGAGAGGCGAGTGTTTGGGGTTTGGGCTATCAATTACAGATATGTGTAGGCAGGCAGACACTATCATTTCGCTGATTGTCACCAGTCCACCGCAGTGACATCAGGAAGTGATTCATCAGTCTATTTCCTGTGACACCCTGGAGAAAGATGACATGCTAAGGCCTGTGGAATTATGGGACATCCTGAAAGAAGGGCTCTTTAACATGCTCGGGGGCCAAACACATTCTAATGCAGACATTTAACCTCTCTCCACCAGCGATTGCTCCTGGCTGACTTGGTCCATTCATTTATTTCAGCCAGCGTCTGGCTGTTGATGAAACTATCCGCACTATTTGCTCACCAATATGTCAAAAAGTGTATCTGTGGCATGGGAAACACTGAAAAGTTGCCTTTTACAAGTAGCACCAAACACATTGTCAAGTTTCACAAAAAAATGTGACTAACACCCTTGAGAAAAAAGGATGTTGTGATATTAATAATAAATCATTTAACCCATTTTATTAGGTTAAGTGATTTATTATATAGCACAATGATAGAAAGCAGATATGATTACAAGTCTTGTAGAATTTAAATAATGTTGCAATTACAACAAATTACAATAAAATGTGTAATTTGTGCAGTACAAGCATGTGTAAACACTAAAACAATGTTAAAGTTAACAGAAGCATACTGTAATGAATCTGTAATTATCTCTGTGTATTTGTTCCTCATTAAGTCATAGTAATTCCACTATGATAGCACTCAAAAGGGGAAATTTAAGGGGACGTGTTTGGGAACTATGTTTTTATTTTCTTGATATTCAAAATACTTAAGGTCTATATTTACCAAGCAGGGTGAATTTAATTACCTGCCTCCGACCGTCTGCTGTTTTATTATTATTATTTCAGTTCCTATATTACACTTGACCCACTCTTACATACAGTATGTACAGAAAGTCAATGACTTTCACTAATTATAGTCCACAGCTTGCAAAAAGGACACTATTTTCCAAACTGTTCTTCAAAGTTTTGGGGGGCTTTACATGAAAAAGCAGAATGCAGCTCATGATTGTTGTCGTTTTTGGTTCATCTGCAAATTATTTTCTCTGTTCATCTGTGATCTATAAAATGGCAAAAAATTGTGAAAATGTGCATCTCAATTTCCAACCAACAGTCAAAAATCCAAAGATTTAGTTCATTATGAAGACGAAGCTCTAAAAGAGAACAATACAAGAGAAGAACATTGCAGAGCATCGTCTGTAGAATACTGGCACATCTTTATGTGTATTGATTACATAAAATAAACAAAGAATGAAGATAATACTGCTTGTTGTCTAGCATCAAATCAGATTTATTGGCACACACACAGTACTATGTACAGTGAAATCCAGTCTTAAGTCGGAGGAGCAGGAGAATTAACCTAACATACATGTTTGATGGTGGAGGAAGACAGAGTCTGGAGTTAGTTGACTTTTGGATTCTTGGCCAATTTTGGATTCATTCATTAGCTACAGCACCCTGGACGAATCCCTCTGAATTTGAGGTTCTGAATGGCCTCGTCTCCATAGCAAAGGCAGCAGAGGCTCATGGGTATTGCAGTATTTAGAGCCATCCTCCACGCCAAAACGATGAACAAAACACAGTAACATAAATTTATGTGATGTGACCCACAGTCAGATTGCATGACAGTAATCTGACTGTGGTGTCCCATTGCAGTTGCATGGACACAAAGGCAACAGAGGTAAACGTCCTGTGCCTTGTCTTACTCGCAGGTCATCCTTCCCCGGAGATTCATACCAAGCTGGCAGTAAGCGCAGATGATACCAGCAGGCCAAACTTTATTCCTCCCCGTTGCAATTGCGTCTGTGAGCAGTGACTCTATCAATCTGCTGGCGGTTGGGAAGATTGCCTAATCCGGTAGCCAAGGGACTCTTATCATCAGTCTGCCTCTTCGCTGCATGTGTGTGTGCGTGTGCGTGCATGAGTGTGTGTGTGTGTGTGTGTGTGTGTGTGTGTGTGTGACCAGCCAGAGCCTTATAGGTGGGATCTGTATGTACTGCTCCTCTGCTTAACATTGTCACCCTCATTTGTAAACACAGTCATCCATCAGCCGCCGACCCCCCACTTATCCAAACAGATGAAGAAGGTGTATGTTCTTATAATTTGCTCTCATCTCAGAGAGAGACAGAATAATAATAATCTCCCCCTGATGTACAGCGGCCCCCTCCTCCTTTTTTTTCCTCCACTTTCATTCTCTCCTCTTTCTCTCTTTCTCGCTGGTGGATAGTGTATTAATGAAGCGGCCTAATTTGACACCCCACCGCAGTGTAATGGATTAAAACGCAACACTGCCATCCGTCTGCCAGCCACAAATAAAGCAAGCCGTATAAATATTGTAATTCATACCTGTGATAAGAATCATGGTGCCACCTCTCGCCTGTGTGATAATAATCTTAACCTGCTGATGCAGATTGTAAAAATCTGACTGTGTGCCTGTATGTATGTGGGTGTTTTTGAATTCATGCTTGTGCTGCAAATAATGTCTCTAAGAGGATGAACTTGCACCATTTATGTAAAACTGTGCAAATATTCTTGTTTTCTACTCTTCCGGCCCATGAGGCCCTTATTTACACATGCAGTATGTATGCTTGCCATTATTTTGATAGATTTATGACTTACCTAATATTCCTTATGATTTTCATCATGAGTGTAGAGTTGCAAAGTGGGAGGCGCTGCTGGTTCTAGAGGTGTTTTTCCCCATTCTGTATTCACATTTCCGTTTTTTCCCTTAACTGATATCCTCAGTGTCACTTTATGTAGAAAAAAATGTAATGTAACACTCATATAAACAATAGAACAATAGAAACAATGTAACGATCATAATAGTCTATGTTAACAACCACCAGTTTAAATTGTTTCAGCTTGACAAATAACACTTTGTGGTCCAAAATACTACAGTACCCATGAGCCTCACCTGCCTTTGCTGTGGAGACAAAGTCAATCAGAGGCCTGAATGAGGGTGATAGCGATATCAGAAGCCTTTGTGGTTGTTTCTGCGAACAAAACACAGTGCCTTAGTTGCTGAATTAATCGAATATTGGTAGAGAAGCCAAAAGTAGTTTATTTAAGCAGATTGTGTTGTACGTAGTGAACTTCTCACCCAAATTGTTATATGTCCAAAGAATCGCACCTTCTAATCTTATCAAAGAACCAAAAGTTTATTCATCTTTCCCACTGACGATTCAACCAGGGGATCATCAAGCCGTCGAAATGCTCCAACTGTCTATCAAGTTAATTTTTGTCACAGGAAAACTGAATGGGACTTTGACTTCTGGAACCAATCGGCCCAAAATAACTTCTATCCTCACAATGACCACCACCTCCTCCCTCCCTGCTTCCATTACAACCACACCCCATCATTCTTTTCTGTAATCACCATCATCATCATGTTCATCATCATCACTGTCCAGCCTTCCTCTTTAGCAGCAGGTGTCTTGACTTCAGCAACTCTTCTTTGTAAGCCGCTCAGACTGTCAGCACTTTAGTCACGCTCTCGCAAGGAGCTTTAGTGCTCGCTCCTGATCAGAGCCAGGCCATTGTGCTCCCAGCTTTGCCTGATGCCAAACACGGTTGACACGGCGCGATAGTCATCTGTAACAACTTCATGAATGGACATGTGACACGTGGTGAGCTGCATGGGAAAAGATCTGCATGGCAGTTATGAGTGGAGATGTTGCTGCCATCTGTTCAGGCTTCCAGAGACCCTCAGAGATTTAGACTGTTATATCTTTACAGCAAATAGTTCTGAATGTCGAGTATACTTGCAGCAGCTGCTCAAAACAATTAATTGTCAAGAAGAAGTACAACAATGGCAACAACATTTTCAACATCATATTGTAAATTTTAATTTTTTTTTAACATTTAGAATAGGCAATATGGCTGCAGGTGACTGTCTGCTGAGGACAGTATCATTAATTATTGTTAGCTGGCATCAGTTACTGCCCAGTTTCTGTTGTTACAGCGTACTTTGCTTGAAAAGCTTGATGATTTATTCAAAAGGTCATAATGCATCTTTTCTTATCGGTACTCATCAGTAATTATCAGTAATGAAATAGAACTTGTTGAACTGAATTCTTATTATTTTCTAATCTTATGCACTTTATCCACAAAATCAGCCTAATCCCCTCAACAGCATCATGGTTGCCTATTGTATTCAGAAGTGGACCTCTTGGATAAGCACTCTTACAAAGAGGGCCTACCCTGACCGATGCTTTCTGAATAGCAAACATCCCAGTGCCTCCATTTGCAATGTAGATGTGCGTGTGTGTTCTCGCTCTCTATTGAATTGTTTTCTTAATCGTTTCCTTTGTGCCAAGAAGTAAAGAAAACAGATTGTGTCTGAAGAGCATTGGAAGTGCCAATGACCCCTGGTCACGACAGCAACATAAGGACTGCCAGAACAGCAGATAAAGAGCCAGATGGGTCAACTACTCTGTCCTGCCATGATTGCTAGCACCAACATTTTCTTAAAGAGAGACAAATTCGGAATTCTGTGTAGCTGCCTGCATTTTAAAGAGTTGGAGCTTTTACAAAGATAAAAAAAAAAAAAAAAATCACAGTTTTTTGTTCTGTAAACTCACATTTAGCTGGATTTGAAATGGTTTAAACTCCACCACTCCATCACTGTCACACATTTGTCCTGTCACTCTCCACTGAATGCCCTCTACTGAAGTACAAATACATTAATGAGTCTTGTATTAAGTCATATCTCATTCTCTAAGGCTACATTTTACATTGGTGTTTTAGAATGAAAATGATCTCCATCCAGAGTAACACATGAAAAAAAAAACACCATTCACATAGACACGCGTGTGCTGGTATTTGGTGTTTGCCTCCGGCTCATGTAGGCGGTGGTAGTGTGATGAAATGCAGAATTTAACTGCAAAACAGCTACTAGCATAGACAACAAGCAATGCCAATAATTTGTTATGTTGAATTAACTGCTGGTAGTTAAAGCTCACAGATATCTACAGGCTGTTGTTGGATTACTTCTGGAAAAGGGTCACATGACAGGAGTGTGATAAATCAGGCAAGGATGTGTCGTGACTGGTAAGACCCAGAACCTAAAACACAACCCCGGGGTTTTCAAACTAAAACGGGGTCAGCAGCTTTTCCAAAACTCTCTGTTTTAGGGATACTGCAATGCCGCGTGCAGATGTCAGGTGTAAAAGTGGCAAAAGTTATATGTTTTGAAACAAAAGCGTATTAATGCTGATGTAGCCTCGTTCTGATATCGAGCATCACATCCTGTGAACAAGCACTGTCATTGAAATAGGAACCAATGCTTAACTCAGTACTTCTCTTATCTTGGAGAAAAAAGGCACATTCTCTACTTATAAATGTACCAAGCACTGTAGCAATGATGAAAAAGGCCAAAACATTGCATGATTGGAAAGAAACCTAATTGCCTTTCAAACCTCTGCGGCACGTTCTATTTATTAATCTGAAAGTGGCTCCAAATCTTGGGGATAATGAAAATCTCTTTTATAAATATGTATGCAGTGAAGTCACAACATAATAGGGGCCTGGTGAAAAACAGGAGGCAGCAAGGCAGCTGAAGGATGAGGCGCAGGCCCTGCAGAAAAGAATGTTCCCCTAGCAGAAATTGGTTTAATTAATAGGACATTTTACATAATGATTACAGTGTAATTGCACCGACTAGCAGAGTGTCATTAAATATATCCTTGCTCCTTTACAACACCCTCTAGCTAAAAATAATGAGTTACATTGGAAATCACTATGCAACAGGTTCATAAATAACATTTAAGCCCATACAAGGCAAGTACTTATAAATAATAAATATTTGCCTTTTGTAATTGAAGAAAAAATGACTGCCTCTTTTTTCCGCCACTGCACGCTGCTTTGTCCTGTTGTAGCCGTGGAAAGGAGATTTTTCCCATTTTTCCCCCTCTTGTAAGTGCTGAATAATTTATTTGCCGGCTAATAGTCAACACTGTCAACACCCGGTGGTTAAAATATACCTGTGTCCAGATAAATGCAGCAGCAGGCTACAAAGCGATTATTCCCTGCTTCCAGATATTTTGTTGGATGCAGTCCCTGTATACACTGCAGTAAATCACCAACTTCCAATTACCTTCCTCCATAAAACAAGGCTCGTATTCAAATCAGGCCCCGAAAGAGAGGGACAGAGACGGGGACAACTGAAGCCATGCCCTGGGGCGCTGACTGAATGTGTGCATGCATAAGTGTGTGTGTGTGTGTGTGTGTGTGTGTGTGTGTGTGTGTGTGTGTGTGTGTGTGTGTGTGTAGAGGGGGGTGGGGGGGGGGTAGAATTTGTTTCTTCATATAATGCTTATTCCATTTTACTGCAAAGTGGCACTGCTCCACCATCCCAGCAATAGTGCTTTCATGCTGTCTGGGTTTTCATTGGCTTAAAAAGTTGGCTACTGAAATATTTTCATTAGTCTTTCTTCAACTGAGGAGCCAAAAGTTTCTCTTGAATATCGTCCAAAACAGGATGAAGGAGTTCGATATGCCGTGATCAAGTGCCATGATTGCAGAATTACCAAAGCGGTTGTAATTGTTCTCAGGGGATTGTTGTGCTGTAAGTGGATCTATCAATCATTTTTATGTATTGGAGCTTGGAGGCGGATATTGCAGCCCCCGTTTAAGTCCTTGCTACTGTTGGATGATTATCTCTCATCTTCAGAAAGTCAAGCTTTCAGGAATTAAGAAAAATGAAAAATTGCTTTGAAATATTTTGAAATTTCACTTGTTTATATGAGCCGCAAGCTAACACAGCATGCTCAGTACAAGCATTTTAAAGATTTATTTGATTAAAGAAAACATTTTTGAGGATTTTTACAATTCAGACAGCAAATAGTAACATTATAATATGCCATATATACAGTATATATGAATGATATTATGTTTATGTTTTGTTAGTTTCAAGGGTTGACTTCATTAAATTTAGAGTAAGTAGTGGAGAAGAAACTTAAGCCTTTACTTAAGCAGAACTAACAATAATACAGAGTTAATATAGTCATCTGCAAGTAAAAGTCCTGCATTAAATATGTAAGTATTATTAACAAAATGTACTTCAAAAGTATGGTATCAAAAGTAAAATAAATAAATAAATAAAAATCCCCCGGTGATGGATATTATTAGGTTATTAATGCTGATGCATTAATGTGTACCATTTTACTGTGTAGTTGGTGCAGGTTTAGCAAATTGAACTATTTCATTGAATGCTGGGTCGTTTACACTAAAAAATCTGTTCACTCATACATTTTTGATTTGTAAAAAGAGAGTAAAAAGACTAAAAAGTAAAATATTTTGCTCTTGAATACAATGGGAATACTTGAGTTTAAGTAAATTAAGTTTGTACTTAAGTACTGTACTTGATTAGACGTACTTTGGTACATTACAGCACTGCCCTCCAGGCATTAATGTAAGGCAGGAGTACAGCAGTACCAATTTGCATCTGTGTGCTATATGTGTGTAAAATCCATGGTGCTCCCTTTCACACTCCTCAAACCTTCAACAGCCTCCTTCATGTCCTCTCATCACGCATCCCTCTTGTCGTTTTGGCTCCTCTCCTCCATATCCCACTATCCTTCTTGTCCCCATTGAACTAGCACAGAGGCTCTGATGAATGTCTGCCCAGGTATCATCATCACACATGCAGATTCCCCTTGAACACGATTCACTTTTGATCAGCTCCTCTGAACTGCGGAGGATAAAAAACATCCAGGATGCTCTCCTTGCTGCTCGCCTCCCTGCCTCTGAGTGTATTAAATACCCTGCTCACACTCCTCACACACACACATACACACATGCCGCCGCCTTCCCCCCATACCTATATACAGTCAGCAGACACCATCAATGGATTGCATTTATGCAGAATGCATCAATAACCAGAAAAACTAAGAGGCCTTGTCAGGGACGGGGAGTTGTCACAGGCGCGGGCAAACGATTCTACGCGGTGCTCATCTGAGCTGCAATCAGCCCATAATCTGAGTATACATCAGGCCTCTGTGACATGGAAATTTCCTGCTCCTCCGCTCTCATTTTCAGAGGCAGTAATCACAGGGAGAGGCGCTCAACCTCACCGAAATGTATAAATAATTTTCATTCAAACATATTAACAGTCAAAATACCAGAATCCATCATGGCGGCACGGTGAGCTTCTTAAGAAGCAATCAGGGCCTCTGCATGTGTTCTTTGTCTTTGGCAGCTGAGAGACAGTGCGCAGATTACTTGTGCGAGTCCTGTTTTGCATAATGGCCTACCCCCTTGGTGCTTTTAAACTTTCCTGCCGATCCATTACGTTTACCAAGCCCAGTTCCCTGCCTGTCTTTAATATCATGCTTCCTTGGGAAGAAGATCTGGACGAGGGTTTAAAGACCTTTTTATTAAGGCAGGCATGTGGGCCTCCATCCATCTTCCCCAACCGGCAGACACGTTTATGTTCCATGGACGGGTTATGTACCGCCATCTTAAAGAGCGAAAACTTGCCCTTTTTACCTCATCGGGAAAAAAGGAATTTGAGACGAGTTAGTTGTTTTCAAGGTTACCAGGCCAGATCTGCCCTGAGCACAGGGACCAAAATGCCTTTAAAGTGCATGTTGTGTGCCATCAAACAGCATCTGATCTTTTTTTCATTTTCTTTTGTTTAAATGACCTGAATAGCGACTCCTTGTGCCACCGCGGATAGTGTCGTACGCTCAACACATTTATGTACGAAGATGTAAAATGGCATAATCCAGGCATAACACCATCTCATTAAAGCACAGCAAAATATCCCTTTTTTCATGCCAGAGGAGAAAGAGGATGTTAGCGCAATTCACAGGAGGTGAAAATTAAGGCAGTTTGAGCTCGGAAGCCACCCGAGCTTGACAGGACATGGGCTGCAGTTTTATGTCATGTCGTTTATCTGCAGTTTATATTTTCTATGACCGCATTGTCTCTTTCAAGAACCTTTGGAAAATACACAGGCTGTAAAAACAGCCACCTTTTGTCTGCCGTGTACCTCACAAATGCTAATGTTTTTGTAACAGTTGCAGCCTCTTAATGATCCACAAACACTTTTTGCAAGATATTTCTTCCTAATATCGGTTTGAATGTCTTCCCTAAGCAGCAGATGTGAGGTCAGCGAAGGTGGAAGGTGGAGAGTAATGAAACATTCTGGAAATGGTGTAAAGCTAGTGAGGGATGCCCTCATTGTCAACGATAAAGCACACTGAGGCAAAGCAAACACCCATGGATCACAACCCTTTTCATTACAACAGTAAGAGGATCCATACTTTCCATTTCTCACCATCAGCTTAAAACGGTAAAACCAAAACTTTGATGTAAAGTTCCATAATAAAAAGAATAATAATAGCTCTCTGTGTGCTTGCTGATTAATGGCTTGGATCCTAGCTGTGTGCAGACAGAGAGCAGAATATATTCCTTTGTAGCTAGATTTAAACTGAAGAATAGACACGTCTTATCTTTGAAACAAAAGACACGATACCTGCACCCTGACCTCTGAGGATCATCCCAGGAATAAGGGAAAGTAATGCAGGCAACATAAACAGGCTGAGAAAACACACAATAGAGTAAATAATAACCAGCCAAGAGGCATAAACAGGTGTGAATTTTGAAATCCTTCTACAATGAAATGTGAAAATAGAAGCAAAAGCATTGATGAAGAGTGTGACTTGAAGTCAGTAAGTTAGTAGTAGGTAAGAAGTGTTTAAGTATTATGGTCTGTCATCGCGTATATATGGGTTGCACCATCTCTGCATGTGCGTGCTGTGACAGTGTACAGGATGGCAAATGATAGCCCTTGTTATATTCATTCTTTGGTCATCCTCCCCCCTTGTCTCTTCTTCTTCCCCTCTCTCTGGCCCTCTAGACTGTGAGGGCAACAAGGAATTATAGCTCAGTGAAGTGCAGTAGCAAAGCCCCGGAGATTCATAGACAGTCTCAATGATAAAGTCCAATCCGGGAGAATCGCTACTAGTGCAATAACAGCGAGAGAGGGTCACAATAAAGTTTAGTTTAATGACAAGAACAAATAACTTTAACATTTGGCTGGGGCACTGAACCCCTTCCCGGGGATCGCATCTGATATATCAGCGGGCAACTGCCCGTGACTGCCGGGCGATTGTGCTCGCCACTCTGGCACTAGTGATGCATGTGGGGTCTCGTGGCAGGTGTCCATTTTATAGACTTATTCAGTTCGAAATGTTGGACACTGGCTGAGGCTCAGGATGGGGCGGAGAGGCCTGGCTGGACTATTGTTACTGCACAGCTGACATCTCCCATGCTCCTCTCTGTGCTGCTATCTGGCCCTGGGACGCTACCTAACTTTTAGCCACTGAATCGCTAACAGCCAGCATCTGAGGTGATATCAAGGCTGCTGCTGCAGAGCTTGGACAGGGTCCTGAGGACAGGGCCACTTAGCCACTAATCGCCACACAAACGACACAGAGCAGAAGAGGAATTATAGCTGACCAGCTGTCGGTCAGTTTATTCTTCTGCCGCTGCCTGCCAACAACGTTAGAATTATGCATTTGATTTTTCATAGTAATAGTTCTTCGACTAACAATTAGTGTATTGTCGTTATCGATTAATGTGTCCACTGTTTTCTTAATTAATCAGTCCTTTGGTCTAAAATATCAGAAAATGACACTTTCCTAAAGACTATTTTGTCTCTCCAACAGTCATTTGAAGAGGTGGAAGTAGCTAATGTGTGATATTTTTGCTTGAAAAATGGCTGAAGCGATAAACTGATTATCCAAATAGCTTCTCATTAATTTCCTGACAATTGATTCATCAATTAATCAGCTAATCATTTCAGTTGTGGTTCTAAATAAGTTGTTAATTAAGTTGCAGGAGTTTTTATCACAGCTGCCAGCTGAAATTGCGAGATGAAGACAAAAACCTCTTTGGTTGATGCATAAATAGTTTTTCCTCACATGGACACATCAACATGTTGACGACATGAGCGCACACGGTGCATTGATGAGAAAAATGTATGGATCATAATAATATTCAATTTGCAGCCACAGGACCCTCTGACAGGCTGCTTAGCGGCGCTGAGTGATGAGTGCTGATGGCCCTGAGGTGTTGCTGATGGCTGCGTGGGTCTGCTGGGCAGCTGCTGGTCTGTGGCTGGATCAGGGGGTTCAGGCTGGCAGCCATATTGTAAAAACCAGCAGGAGATGAGGCCATGGGGAGACACATAATGGGAGATGGATACTGTTCACAGGATCAGTTTCTCACACCTGGAATGATGGGTTTAGCCATAGATAACATATTTAATTCATTTGATTATAATACAAATATGCTAAATATTAGGATGGAAAGATTTGACTAGACAGCAGCTTCCAGCGACCTCTTCCAGGAGCCGACTGCCTGAACACAGCTTACTGCTAAGTTTCTCTCTCTCTACTCTCCTGTTGGTTATTTGTCGCCACATTTCTAGTTTACACGGCTTGAAAAGAGCCATTCAGGACAGCTATTGTTGAATGCAGGCCTCATATGCAGATCCATTTGAAGGGCCATTATCCAAAAAGAATGTGGGAGACAAAGTGAAGACAGGCGAGTGACAAATGATCAACCTGATAATAGGCTGTAAGGCACACTTACCATGCTAACAACACGGCACGCAGAATGTACGCGCCCCCCGTCGAAAGCAAACAATGTGCTTCCAATCTATCATCGCTGATCCGTGTCATCATTACCCCTCGATGGCCGCGCGGACATCAGCATGACAATGCAACATGCAGGGGCTGCATTAGTGCGATAGATTATTATCATAGAGAATGTGGCACAAATCTCTTATGGAGCATTATAGCTGGTGTGGAGAGTAACAAACAAACAGATTTATGTCATGCTCTCTCTGAGGGGGCATCTTGGCCGAGCAGAGTCTGTGTGCTTATGTGTGTGTATTTGTATGAGTGTGTCAGTTGGAAAGCTTTGCAGGTGAAATGTTGTGCTAATTCTGTACAGGTTGGCCTAATGTCGAGCCCCCGGGCCCTCTTCTGTTGGCAAGCTGATTGGTGATTAGAGATATAATTAAGAGCAGCTTTGACACAGGCACTGTCCTCCACCTACTTGAGCTCCTCTGTCAATCCCCCCCCCCCCCCCCCCCCCTTCTACACACACACACAGACACACACACCAACTGCTCCAGCCACCCAACCCGCAAAGCCCCCCCAGGCCACTTCCCATCGCTGTTTATGGTGCTACCTCCATTATCTGACAACAAAAGGAGTCCTCAACACACAAAACCCCAGCCAGCTGTGTGCCTGACATGGTGGGGAATACACAGCCCCTCTCCAGCGACAATAAAAAGAAACTTGAGTTTGAACAAAAAAAGTTACACCATATTTGCTCAGACTAACTATGATGAAAGGCAATGAAGACAAGGGCTCCTCATGTAGGTATCAATATAAATATTACTGGAAGGTCAATTAATATGTAAATTAACTCCTCCATTTAATTAGCTATTTAACTATTTTCCAAGGCATGGACATATTAAATCATGCTTAAAGACCCCTCTAACTAGCCTCCTGACAATAGTGCCAGGGAGTCGTGGGCTCATAAACTACCGGCTTGACCTATAAAGAGCCCCGAGTCTGCTAATTCCATCTCAGCCTAATTTTATGACTTGCATAAAATAACCATAGTGCAGCTTTGTAGCTGTAAAGAGGATATGGGTAATAAAACGGAGCCGGGGAAAGCATCAGAAATCTCCTCTTCACTAGTGTCCTCATTTATTATTCTATTATTCTTTGCAGGGTACCGGGCTCATGTGAAAGACAAATGACCTTATTATATTAAATAATTTGTGAGGATATTAACCGTTAATCACACATAAACAGCATTTAAAAGGTATTGATTTTCCAGAGCTCTCAACAGCTTGTTAAATTTACGTCCAATAACATGATAATAGATAATCAGGTGAGCGATACTCATCTGTAGGGACAAAGGAAAGGTAATGGGCATCACTGACCCTGACTCCACTGTGTCTCCCCATCCCACTCTTTCATGACTTTCGTACAGGTATTTGACCTTGAGTGCAGTGATTGACAGCCACATGTCAGACATTATGTCCAGCCTGGGAATTCAGTTTCAGGTTGTGCCTTTTAGCTGGAGATTGTACAAAACTACCTTAACCTGCAAAACTTTTGCTGACAGTTCCTTGTGAAATAGTTTATTCAGTTTGATATTTCAGTTTTTTTAATACTGCACTGCATTAAAAAACTCCTTTTTTAATGTGAACTCCAGAGGAATTATTTTAGTGCTGATTAGCCAAATAATCATTTAGTTCATCGACAGAATTATCGAACAATCGTTCAAGAGGAAATGACAAGCTTTCGCTGGTTGTAGCTTCTTCATTGTAAGGATTTGGTGTTGGACTGTCTGTCAATGAAACAAGATGTTTTAAGACGCAACTTTCAGCTTTAGAAATCTGTAATGTGCATCGGTAATGAAGATAACCTCTGCTGTCCTAAATTATTTCTAATTACGTATTGCAATGCTGATCTAACAGCAGCCCACTCCGTTAGCCTTTCTTCATTTTTACTGATTTGACTGGCCGATTTCAATAATATAAAGGTAAAAGAAAAACCAGCAGGTAGAGGAGTGTGAGCTATGGCACAGGTTGAGCAGAAACATAATATTACGAATAACATGTAACATGTTTCACCCAAACTTTGGTTGAAAAGTTGATACCCATTTTTTTCTACAGCAGACTGCCACTTCATCAGCGGCATCACTTTTGGTGTGGAACTGTTGACAGCTGTATTCTGATCTCCATGATTACTTTTTGATGCAGCTTTTCCCCTCCTCTGTGTGTGTGTGTGAGAGAGAGAGAGAGAAATGGGGAGCATGTGTGTGTGATTTCTATGTGTCTCCTGACCGCCCGCAGATACCATTTAGGTTTGAAAAGTCCTCCAAGTTGCTGTTGGGGAAGCTGACTTGCCACAATAATAAATTTGCAGCAGGTAGCAGAGAATAGCGAGTGGCATGCAAATCCGTCTTGGTGTCCCTCTGGGGCCCTGGTGCTCACTGCGGGAGAAAATGAAGCCATGCTGCTCCAAACACTGTCTCTCTTTCTCTCCTGGGCCTAAAGTTAATTTCAGGCGAGAGAGCCAAATAGGGTGTCGACTGGTCTCTTTTCTCCAGCCATGTAGACACACCGGGGCTTGTTCCAGAGATGGATATGTGAAAGGATAGACTCACACTACCTACCTGACACTGGCCCTCTTGATTCATTATGACAGGCCAATCTTTTATTAGCCTGGGCTTCGTATTCAAACCCTATCAAGAAAAAAAAGTGAAGAAGCTGAATTTTCTCTGGATGAATACAGCAGATTTATTATGCAGCGCCTCCTCCTCACCCCCCATATAGAGGCATGTAATTATTAGCCTCATGTTTTTGACAGATCTGGTTAGCAGGCTGTTATTTGATATCCATGTTAACCGAGGCACCTGGATTGACAGATATAACCACACACTGCCACACTGCTCCGCAAACCATTATTTTAAAAGCGATATACACCGAAGGACCTTTTATAGTGTGCTGACTGAAAAGATGGGATCAAAAACATCCCCTTTTACTAGTACTTGCAGATTTCAGAACAGTAAATGAATACAAGGCTAGACGGTAGAGTAATTCAATTACTGTGTGGCAGTGCAGGCCCGGTTTTATAGCCTGCTCTCTGCTCTGTGAACACATCCACAGTTAAATGAACATGATAGGCAATGGTCATCTCCCCCTGTTGTTACAAGATAGCTGTTAGGCTGCCTCAGTAATGATATGAACCAGGCCCTGGGTTCCCAGACTATTTATGAGGCATAAAACAATATTTTAATTTGGTCAAAGGATTTCATTTTTTAATAAGGTATGAGCACGTGTCAGTTCATGAATAGTCAGTGCCAATATTGGTTGTCACTTTATGCTTGAATACTGAATACTTGACGCCTCTTAAAATGTGGAATTATGGCTCAGATATGTATTTATTTCTATTTTTTTGTAGACACAAGAGCAGATTGGGAATTCAATAAACGCATTTAACAAGAGGAATGAAAATGTCCTACAAGTTTGCCCCCTAATTTAATATATGTTACGTGTTAAGTAATTTGAAGATGTCAGCATGGGATTATCTGTTAATCATGAAAATATAACAATTATGTTTGTATTAGGACTGTGTAAGTGCTGTTGTTTATGTAGTGGTAGTAACTGTCATATTTCACCTGCTTATTGTTTGTGGCTGTCTTCTACTGCATCATATTATTACTACAGAGGGCTATAAAACATAATTTTCTCACCATATGGTTTTCCACATGTTACTATGTATGCACCTTGGAATGGTACTGTCCAAACTGATTTTCCAAACTTTGATTTGGCCTTTCTGTGGCCGAGAGGTGTCAAGTCATGTCAAACAAAATAAGGTTTTCATAGTCAAACATCCGGTCTATTGTCTGCAGTCAAACTCACAATAAATGTGTGAATCAGCGTTGAGTCGCATTCCACTCTTTCAAAAGCAATGCTTTTGTAAAATAAGCCCGGCCTCTGCATGACAGGGAGCTGGCTAGCCAGAGAGTCAGGCGTTACCGTGCAGCTGATTCTGAGGCTCGTCTGTGATGGTGTTGGCGGATGGATGTGCTCTGCTGTTGGGCAAGAGGGGTAAACTGTATTGATCCTGATCTAGTCTCATTTTTGTAAGCAGACGGCATTTCCCTCTGTGTTTGGGTACCTTTTTGATGGCCCCTGACAGCCCCTGCTGAACGCTGTCAGAGACTATTTGACAGGCTGGACAAGGGTGGGAGGAGGGAGGAGACGGAGGAGGAGAAGGAATGAAGGGAGACAAAAGCACGGGGAGGAAGGTAGCTATTCAGCTCAGTGCTGGCTGGTGACAATCGCCTCAGCCTTGGAATCAATTCCCTCTGTTTACAGACCATTTCACAGCCCTTTACCTGTAACATCACTTGTGTCAGTCCCATTAATACCCCCAGATATATAATGGTTGAATTAGCATAATGGCTAACGTGAGGCCCTGGACTGTGAACACATAGCAAATGTCAACATGTTCTCTTCACTAAGCCAATTAGAGGCCATTAACAGGCCCGCTTGGCTGCAAACATCATCAAAGTTAAAGACAATTCTAAACAGCAGCCCTCCAACCCCCTTTCTTCACTGTTGTAATAGATGGGCCATAGAAACTGAAATGTTAGTAAACAGTTGGCCAGCTTGGACTTGTGCTGGTTCATCTTCAGTCCATCAGTGTATTCAGCCTTGGAGGTAAATTGCTGCGGCTGTATTAAGTCTATCAACCTGAGTCCAGCTGGTGGTGTTGTCCTGTGCTGATGGTCCTCAGCATCCTTGTGTGGAGTGATCAGTACAGCGCTTTTGATTTACAGTTTTCAAAGTGTTTTGGGATGAATTAAATGGAAGGCAAAACACCACTTCAAAGATTAGAGATGAAATAATATTTGAACACTCGGTGTGATAAAGGCAAAAAGGTTGGCAGGCATTTGCAGATCACCGATTCCAACATGTGCTTAGCATGCTTGGCAAAATTTAATGAATTCAAAAGCATATTTAGTGTTGGCCTATTAACTCTTTTTTTTTTTTTTCTTTTTTTTTTCTCAAGTAACTGGTCCAACCAATTAACTCAATTGCACAAGTCTTTAGACAGCTGGTAATGTTGCATATGCTAGCAAATTAGCGATGAGATAATGAACACAGCTTTCAGATAAACACCAGAAAGTAACAAAGTGTATCCAGATGCAGTTATCTGGCATTAACCACGAAGGACTCTGACTGATGCACAGTGAAATTAAACTGGCTTACAGCTACAACACTCAACAGACATTACATTTCCGCACACATTTGAGCCGTGAGCTTATACTTTCACTGCATCTTGAGCATTTAGCCATTGGCCATGATATAAAAACTGAAAGACAATAGTGCTAGTGTTAAATAAAGGCCTTGAAAGTTTTGTCACAAAACTGCAGAGGCAAGCAAGGCCAAGAGTCAACCGTTCAGGACCACACATCATCTGATATGGCCTTCAAGAACAGTTAGCTGTGTGCTGGCCAGATTAAAGTTCTCCTGCTCTGCTCATGAAAAGCTTGCAAGATGTCAACAAAATACATGAGTTTATCGACATTATCCAAAGGGCTGTTCATGCACTTCCACTGTGATATGAGCTGTACTGTTGGTCATACAGTAGGTTGGCTCTTTTGTCTCATACTGTGTCTCGTAGTGCAACATTTTGCAGGGTATTAAAAAAAATGGCAACACACCATGAATATATTTCCTTATTATGAACAACATCCTAGATTATCCTAAACTGCAGCGACTACTGTGCCTTTGTGTGCTTCTAATTGTAAACTGAAGTGGGCGGTGGTAAATATCTATAACACATAATTCTTTTGAAATTCCCCCAGAATTATCACACAAGTGCACTGTTCGCTGACTATAATGTCAAAGTGTTACCATTTTTTGGAGTGTACTTTGATATAGGATAATTAAATTAAAATTTGCTCAATTTCATTTGTATAAGTTACAGTTCTTTGCTTTAAACTCCTTGTATGAACGTTCTTCTCTAACACCTTCTCAAGGAGAAGCTCTTGTTTCCAGTCACACATATGAATATTACATTTTATTACATTGACTACATTTATACTTTCAGATCCTGGGCTGAAATGGTGTAAATATCCAGTGCGTATGCCCTCTCAGAGACATTTTTCCCCATGTTGACTCATAACAAATTGGTCACTGCCTGGCAGGCAGGTCACCAACAGGCCTCACCTCATGTCTGCATCAGGATTCAGCCCACCGTCTGCTGCCCCGCTCGGCTCAGCTCAGCTCAGCTCTGCGGCCAGCCCGCGATGATAAGTCACCCAGCCAGCCAGTATTGATTGGGGGTCCTCGAGGCTTATACAAAGGCAAGGAGGGTGGTGACTGATTGTGTTTTACAGAGAACATTATCACTCCACTCAACGCAGGAGGGCCGACAGAATTTCCTCGCCCAAGAAATGGAGACGACCACCCGGGCTGGGAGTATATGACTTGACTCACTGAAGCGCTAAGTCCAATTTGAAAGCCAAATTGTGAGGCTTGGAACAAAGGGGAAAAAAGAGAAATGGTTACAGTTTGTCTGGTGATTTTTCTCCCTTTAGCACTGACCAGTCCATATAATACTATCCTTTCTATTTGCTGAATTTTCTATAAATTCATAAAAGCACTGAAACAAATTGCCTTCTGCTGTGCGTGCTCTGCATGCTCGCACTCTGAAGCCCACACAGAGGAAAGTCTGCCACTACAACCTCAGGTTTCGTCTCATTTCGTGTTTAGGTCTTTTATTGCGTCAGGTAGATGTGGTAGGATAGCTTTGTCAAAGGTAGGCTGCAGAGAACGAGGTACTGTCATGAACCAATCCTTATTCGCAATTTAAATAGTTTTTATCTTAGCCTATTTTTTACAAAGAGGATTTATGCCAGAGCATGAGGCTTGGGCTGGTTTTTATCGCACACTGCTTGCAGATTAAATGTGGATCAGGTTGCGAGCTGCTCCCACTGAATGCCATAATGCACAATAGAAGATGATCGCGACTGATAGAAAACTGCTTCAAGATGAAGGTGCTGTTGAGTCTCAAACCCTTTTCTCAGCTTTGTCCTCTCAACTCCTCTCCTCTCCTCCTGACTATCTTTCTTGATCATTTTCTGCCTAAATAAAGCTTGCACTCTCCCCAAGTAATCAGGCAAGAGTATCAGGATCTAATAGACTCACACAAGCTCCCTTATCAGCCAGGTGCAATCTGAGGCTGCCGCCGCTTAACAAGGAATTAAACATTTTTCCATGCTGCTGCCAGCACTTTAATTGATTGATGCTAAAAGTTTGGAAAATAAAAGCCTAGTGCGTCAAGAGCGGCGGCGCTTTCCAGGCCCTGCTGGACCCCGCGGAGAGAGGAGCCCTCGATTAGAAGTGGCAGCTCGCATTTTCAGCATCAGCCGGCCCTGTCATCTCGGCCCAGCCAGGATGCGTGTGTAGGTGTGAGTATGTGTGTGGGTGTGTATGTGTGTGGCATGCGTGTCCTCCACTTCACATGGAGAGCAGCGGCTGAAAGACACATGTACTCGAAATAAGGGAATCAATAGAACACTTAATGAACAATTAGGAGAACAGCTGTAGGCCTGTCAGACACCCATCTGTACACAGATCTGCACTGAGAGAGGGAGAGCGAGAGTGAGGCCTCGCTACAGCACTGAGGCTATCGCTTCAGGACATGTGCAACCCCCCCTCCTAGCCTATCTACATCCACTTACATCCCGCTCCCTCCCTCAGCTCCACATTGTGAGAGCCAAGCCCAATTTAACCAAGCAGACCTCCATCTCCTTCCATCCCTCACCTCACATTAGCAGGAGAAGCCGCTAAAGATATGGAAATGGCGCAGGACATCCTTCAGGCTTGTGTCAGGGGAGGGGGGATCGATAAATTTGACAATCCATGGCATTTAATTAAAATGGCTGCCGGAAGCTAGGCAGTTTGTTTTTCTGTGTGGGACCCAGCTCGGCGTTTATTGCTCAAATGAATACATAAGCGTATTCATAAGCACCCTGTACATTAAATCCACCTCACTCTTCGAGATGGGTTGGGGGCCTTTCAACTTTCAACGCTGAGCGAGCACCCGGACAGATGAAATTAATATCTCCACCTCTTCCCCCAGTGATTTTTAACGTATTCTTGATGCATAAAGAGATATCCTCGTCAACGAGGGCACTGACAAATGAACGTCGACCACAGTCAGCTCTCCTGATTTGCCTGTCTGTGGCAGAGGCGACCTTATGTGCCAGTCAGGACGAAAAATAGTCAACAGTAAACGTACACTGACAGTGGCGTTGGATAGATAGGTTCAGCCTTCGTCTGGGCGTCTGACGTTTTTACGTGTAGATCAGCAGGCTATGACTGGCAGCTATTATGGTTAACTAAGCACGGGGATCTGAGAACAGTATCAGAGGATGGGCAAAGTCTGATAATTGACCTTGTACAGCCTCTCAGTCGTTCTTTATTAAAACTTCATTTAAAGAAGAACAACCCCGGGTGGCTGCTGCTGAAGACTCTTTATCTCTCGCTCCCTCTGCAGCCATAATGGATTACATAGGAATCCATTATGCATTCCACACAAGAAAGAAGTAGGGCCCGAGACCTGCTTAAAAATATATTTTTAGTACTGAAAATTAATGTGTTCACACAAGCCACTGAATCATTTTAAATGTTCTTTTTTAGTATATTAGGTATATGTGTTGAAAAGACCTATATTTCAATGAGGCCTTGGGCCCAGCGGTGCGAGAGTAATGGCCGTACTAATTTATTCATGATTTTAGCTGTGTCGTTATCTGTGTTTTTTCTTGTGCTTGTTATTGTATTGTGTAATGGTGTATATTGTTGCACAATGAAGTCTACATCTGTTGTTGTGGGCCACTTCTTTCACACAGTTTTATCCCTTACTGAGTTTAAATGACAACAAGCAGGAAATAATCTGCATGTGTGCTCCTTTAAAACGCTTTTACACAGCTGGTCAGGCTACATGCATTGCAACTATCATACCATGCAGACTATATTTAGGCAAAGATCCTGTAGTGCCATAAACCCATGTTAAACCAGGTGCCTGCTTAGATCTGCTGAATCACTGCAGTCCAATGTGGTTTACTGTGTAAGATTTTTGGAGGGCATTTTGCCTTTGTTTGATAGTAACAGCATAGGTCCACATAGGAAACATGGAAAGCAAGAGAGGGGTATGACATGCAGCAAGGTTACCTGGCCACAGTCAGACAGGAGACATTGCAGTTATAAGGAGAGCATCTCAACCACGAGGCCAACAAGACACCCCAATGTGTGACCATTCTTTCCAGTCAACAGCAACAACATCAGCCAGTTTGAGAGCAGAAACACTGGAATTAAAAAGACACCTCACTGTTAATAAAAAGGTATGGGTGCTGTAACGCCATTTTAACAGCTGTTAAAGCAACTATTTCAGAAAGTTGCCTACAGCAGCTATTTTACCATAGCAGCTCTAATGTAAGCAAACCGATGATTGATTATTAGTAGCCACATTAAAGTTACTGGAATGGAAAGTTAATACACTTAAATGGAACAGAGCCATCATCAGTGTTATTACAGTAACTCCACCTGTGCTTGTCGTGGTATGAGGAGCCAAAATGTCTCTGTGAAAACTTTCTTTTTTTTCAGTTTCAGTGTCTGATCAGTCAAAAAAGGGCACAGTGAAATTCATTCCTGTATCTTTGCACAAAAAGTCGTGTTAATGACTGACATGTTAACACAGTTAGTTAAGGGAGTGTGTTTGTACCATCCACCCTGTTTCACAACTGAGCGCAAACCATGCAGCATCTGTTTGGTGGAGCAGTTTATGCTGAAAACAAAGGAGGGCTCCATAAAATTGATTGCTGTGACACAGTTAATGTGATAGTTCCTCTCCTTTGGACTCCTCAGTTCTCTGCGTTCCCTTAAAGATCAGGTCTACCAAGCAGGCTTGCGATTTGTCAACAGAGAAAATTTTGTGTGTGAAAGTCAACCAAAGTTGAACTCTACATGAAAGCACAGCTTGGATTTCCTCCGTCTCCACAAACAAATCCACTGACTGCAATCTGTAATTTTGCTGCTCTAAGAATTGTTGTAACAGGGCCCTAAAATTATTGTAGGACCCCCTTTCAGCTATCAGCATATGAGCTAGAACTGTAGAGTATATTCATTATTGAATAATCACAATTTTCCAAAGCCCATGTTGACTTATTTAAATAGCTTATTTTGTCTGATCTGCGCTTCACAACCCAAATATGTTCAGTTCACTATCACAAAGACTGAGGAGGCCTGAAAATATTCACATTTGCAAAACTAGAACCAGTAAGTCCTCGACATTCTGCCTAAAAAGTACATTGTATTAATTATTAGTATTATTGCTAATCACATTACTATTGATCGGCTAATGGTTTCAGTTCCAATATGAGCACTTCATGGTGGTGGGACATTATCCTGACATTTCCGCCTGTCTCTCTCTCTCATTCTCTCTTACTTGCACACACACACACACACACACACACACACACACACACACACACACCTACACACACTGTCATATGCGGACTCAGCAGACTGCCGCTTTAATATTTGCCTTGAACAATGGTCCACTCATTGTCTCAAGAGTTTCAAAATACAGAATGATTATCAGGTGTATAATTTTTTACAATTCTAATTTCTGGGGTATTAAAAGGTTAGATTGCACCATTAGGTTGACTGTGAGCACAGGTGCTGATTAAGTTGATTCACTGAGGCAATTACAGCCAGATCCCCTTTAATTACTGTGGGTTTTATTGCAACTGCGTGATAATGGTGCACAGGGCCTGCAGGAGTTTTAGATGGAGATGAGATTGCAAAGTATCACACACAGACACAAATCTACAGGATGGAGGAGATCTTTCACACATGCACTCACACACACACACAATGACATATGCACACACAAAAAAGAGAAAAGAAGAAAAAGAAAAAAAACTTGCATGGCTTTCTCTCAGTTTTTCTCTCGTGATTTATCTCCCTCTGTCACACACTCGTTCACAATCACACACACACACACTCTCGGTGTCATTAGGCAGAGGGGAATACTAACGAGACAAAACTTACAGGCCATAGCATTGCAGAGACAATCCAAGAGTCAGGTAGAGCTAAGACTTATGGTGTGTGTGTGTGTGTGTGTGTGTGTGTGTGTGTGTGTGTGTGTGTGTGTGCGTGTGTGTGTGTGTGTGTGGTAGATGATCCACTCTCCTAAATTCATAGCATGTCCTGCCACACACGTTTACACACACGGACAGGCTGACACCCTACTAACCTCCATCCTCCCACACACACACACACACAACACACTTGCCACCCTGCTCAACACAGGCATGCAATAAGAAACAAGTCGACAGCTACACAGCAGGCAATATCCCCTGCCTTCAGCCTCGGTGCGTGTTTCGGATGCATTTGGTTAGTAAAAGCTGACAGAGGGCCGGCCATGCCTCAGAGGACAGCAGAATGAGGAATTTCGGCGTTCCTCCACATCACCCCTGAGATGCAGGAAACACAGGAGTGCTCCCGCCCCAAACACACGCGCGCGCGCACACACACACACACACACACACACACACACACACGCTTACACAACCCGTGATGTGCTCCTAAGATTCCCTGTCACCAGGAATGGAAATCGAAAGCGGCACACACATCCGTTATCTAAATGTTAACTCCAGTGCCCTTCTTGTTGTCACAGCCGGACGAGGTTAGCCAACACAAGGAGAGGTGCTTTGCTTTGGGCCTCTGCCACGGTACACCCCTCTCAGTAGGGGGAGAAGAAGAAGAATTTGATGCAAACTAATCACAGCTAAAAGCAAATTCAGCCCACATGCGTGACATTTGTAGTAATGGAAAGCAAGGAAGGAATTTTCACCCTGATCTATAAATGCCATACTGGAAATCCCCACCATTTCAGTTCAGGAATATTGTCAAAATGAATTGTAATTGATTGATTCAATTCAGCAGATGCTTTTGTCAGACCAGTAATAATCAGCTCCACAGCCAGTTCAGTCCCACTTTACAGCAAGGCACACGTATTCACCCTCAAGTATAATAAGTAAGTGCATATTAGTAGCATATTGCCATTGTATCATTATTAGTGACTATAAAGAACTTATTAATGCATTATTCTGGGGCTTAGGGGTTTAGGGTTATGAAGCTTGTAATTCATGTACAACAACTTACTTACTTACAATCAATAAGCAGTAATTAGGAGGTTAATGAGGGAAAACTCTTAGTGGATGGTCTAGCAGTTGTAGAATATGGTCACGCAGAACAAGCCATTACTAAGTCCTTTATAATGACGAATAAATAACCACTATGCTACTAATATGCATGATGATAAGCTAATAAATGGTCAGTTTATGTGCCGTTATGTGAAGTGTTACCATAAGTTCTGAAGTTGCTATTTCACAGCAGCTTGTCATTTTCCAGTAAAGTTGTTGGTTCAGACCAAACCATAATGACGAAAACCAGTGAAACTCATTGCGTCTTTGGTTGGCCTTTTTTTGTGTGCATAGGTGCAGAAGTCCATCCATCCACCTTCTAAAGCATATATTCCATTCTGGAGCCACACACAGCGAGTGACCAACATAAATCAGCTTTACATGACAATTTGTATGGAATCATTAAAAAAATTGTTTTTTAAAACAATACAATAACATAACCAACCATAACTCACAATATGAATCCACTGAATTATGTCCTATAATAAGTCTGTGGTTCATCAAAAGATCACCTTCTTCTTGCTGCCACATTTACTGAGAGTAAGGTTGAAACGTTTCAGCATACAAACATGTCTGCCATGGTGACCCTTCAAAGGATACGTTCAAGAAATGCAGTTTTAACTCGGCTGAAAACATGTTTCTCCTGTTGGATTCCCATGGTGAAAAGAGTAGAAGAACCTTTGACCCAGTATGTTGTATAGGTCATGTTCACATGGTGCAGCACCCTTAAAGCTCCTGTCCTGTGTGTTGCTGATTAATCACAGCATCATGACATCTGTCTGGCTTCGGCCCAGAAGAGATGTGTGAGGCATGCAATGCCTCAGCACTTCTCCAGGAGCTCCTGTGAACAGGATAGATGGGGGCGAGTTGGTAGAAGGAGATGGGTGGAGACAAGTGGACAGTTGCGTGGACAGACATGAGACTCTGAATGCGGTCTGATGCAGCACAGGCGGTATTTACGCTCTGACGGCTTCAGGATCCGGGAGCCGGATATATTTAGCTGCCTAGAGATATCACGCCGAGATGAGATTTCAAAGTGAAGTACCTGTTTGAAGATGCATGGCATTCCACAAGGGTGGGCAAGGGCTACTGGGTATAAATCTAGCACCCCTGCACCTGGTGTGAAGACAGGGAGGGAGTGTGACACTTAAGATTTAGAATGACTTACACACAAGCTGTACATGTGTAAACTACACACTCATCCATATGAATTTACACACTACCGATGAATGGAAAAGACCGGACACTTCACTTTTTAGCTCTTTAACATCCACACAGCTTAGCGCACACACACACACGCAGACTGTGCATATTACATTTTCCCGTGTCCATTGCTTTTTTGTCTAAATCTAATTCTCCTGCATGTTCTCAGTGTCATCCATCATGGCCTGATCTGGGCTGGAGGAGATCCTGAGATCCACGGGGTTATGGGAATTAGAAACGACACTTTGTGGTGTGTCGCCGTCGTCTTCTTCAGTGCAGCCAACTGACACAGATTTGATTATATTGCTGTGGAAAAGAGAATTGTTTTATACGCTGACGTTGCGTGCATGAAGGGCAGAAAGCTTCGGACACCTCATTCAGTCCTGTGAATATGTGTCGTCTCCACAGACCTGGAAGGGAGGTAACGCATTAAAAAGTACCTTCTTGCATTATATATGTCCATACCATTCATTTCACCGCTTGAATTCTCTGATTAATCGTGCTATACATATACTCACACTGACAGACCCACATCATTCTTGTTTTTACAATTATATCCAAAAAGCTCAAAATGTTTCATCAGATCTCACATTTCAGTGAAAATAATTTAAATGTGATAGAAAATGTTTCACCCAGCTTCCTCTCCTGTCTTAATATTTTTAGAATAACAGTTAAGGACTCAGTCTAAATGCCTTGAATCTTGGAGTCAGGATTCAGACAGCTGCTCTCAGATCACAACTTTGGATTCTTTGTGGATGAAGTCCCAAAGGTCTCCTTGTCCCAGTGAAGGCTGTCAGACGAGACCTAATCAGGGGTCAATTCCAAACACAGGTATGATGTTAAGATATCACAAGGCCTCCCTCTTAAGGGCTGCATGCCACAAAGCATTTCCTCCTGTGGATGACACCAAAATAAATCTTTACTGGGCGTCTGAGTCTTTACGTCCCCCCTGCCACACACACACACACACACACACACACACACACACACACACACACACACACACACACTCCCCATCCATCCATCCATCCATCTGTGTAACAGAGGAATGACTCTCATGGACTCCCTCTTTGTCAGGAATTTGCTCGGCTGCAGATTAGATTTTCAGGAATCTGCACTGTCAATGACACTTTAGGCAGCTGTGTTAAACGGGAGGGCATGGTGTGTGTGTTTGTGTGGTCGGCATGCTTTGGAAAGCCACCGCTCGCTTACTGCATTTCCCCTGAGCCTGTGACTCATTAATCAAATATTCATACATCCCTGGTAAATACATGGAGAACACAGTCAACCCTCAGAACGATGTGTGCCCCCCAGCACAAATGCTCTTTCATGTCTCTGCCAAAGACCCCCCCCTCCCTTCTTCCCATTCAACCCTTCCTTCCCTTCTTCTAAAGTTGGAGAATGTCGCTGCGCCTTGGCTCCTGCATACTTGGTGTTCCCGCTCTGTCCACACAGCCGGTCCGCCGTCAACAAAAAAAAGAAAGAAAAAAAAAAAAGACATGGACGAACACAGAGCAGACAGGGGATCTAAATGATGCCTTTATGTGTTTTGCCATTGCTTCTCCATGGTAAAGAGGAGAACAGACGAGGGATTCTTCTGCCTTTCTGTCCGTCCGTCCTCACCCCTGCCCTGGCTCCCTCACAGAGGGGACAGTTCCCTCTTTTAAAAAGCACGGCTCATCATAATACAAGAATTTGTATTGTACAGGAAAACAGTCCGGCATAGCTCAAACTGAGGGGGCAACACACAGATTATCCATGGTAACAGCGCTTTGCACACAAGGATATTTTCTTTTCCTCCACAGAGGAACACAACTGCCGCCAGTGTCACTGGGTCACATTTTTTCCGGTCCCTGGTTAATGGGCTGTAGAGATGGTTAGCACGTACGATTAGTTTTAATCTACTACATTTGACTGGGAGAGAAAGGGATTGAATACATTTCAACACACCACTGAGGTTTGTATCTAGCACTGTAAATGAAGCAAACAATTTTTTTTTCTTTTTTTGTTCCAACAGAGTCGCTTCAAATTCTTCAAGTGGACCCAAAAGAAGTAGACCGTTTAAGAAATTCAAATATTGACTTTATTCAACTTTTTTGCCTGGTAGTGTTAAAAACACGTTTCCAGATACACTTTGGAAGTTAATGTACGCTCATGTGCACATGAAAGATTCTGAATACTGCAGTGTTTTTGAAGAGATAAATAAATCAAGGTGCATGATCAAGTTTTGTATCCTAACGTGTTCTAGTGCACTTCTTCACGCCTAGTTTGTTTAATGTGTTTCGTAAGAACAGCCATTGATCATTTAGTCACTCACTGTTGGAGAGAACGTGGAGAAAAAAGTGAACAAGTAGGCAATATCGTAAGAAACAACATAAAATGTTAGAAAACCCTGTTAATTGCGCACAGCATGTACAAATAATGTTTATGCGGAGGGTTAACACAGTATGTCTTCCTGAATTCCTTCTGTGTAGAATAAATTCTATACTGAATGTTTTACTCACTTTAGAACAAAATCTAAAGCACATGTAAAGAATTCTGTTGTTAAGGGTCACTTATAACTGATAGTGCTTGCTGAGATGTAGCACATGACATTATCCCTTTGACAAACACTGCTGTCACCACTGGTCACTAGTGCTGTGATGCATAACCCAGTCAAGATCAACACCACCCAAAAACTCACTAAGGCAGGCAAACAATCCTAAAATCACACAACACCATCATATTACTGCTCAGACAACGAAATGAGCTCCAGCCTGACGGAATAAAAAAAATTAATGTTGGCAGTTGTCCTTCAGAGCACGTGTCCCACATGCCTCCGTTGTTGAGGTGTTTCAGACGGGTGGAAACGCCGTCTCAGTCTGATGAAATGTTTTTGGCAGAGAAGTTTGGAAACCTTACAAGGATCAAGCTTCGGAGAGCCCTTGGCCCATATTAATTAAGGCTTTTACAACAATCCTCAATGTTAACCACACACAGAAAACTCTAAATACTGTAGGTATGTGAAAAGCTTGTAAAGTGGGCCTACACTGTAGTCATAGTTCCTACTGCTCTGACACTGTTGGCCTTGAAAGCATGTTGATGCTGGAGTGCTGAACTGGACCTAATGATCACTGGAAGAAAATCCTGTGAGACTTCTTCAACAAGATGTAAGGTGCAAGAAAACAAAAAAAAAACCCCACCAGATCTCCTAAAAACTCCATGAAATGACAAATAATGGTGCAAAATGAATAGTGTTTCCCCAGATATTCCTCTTCTCTAGATGAGCATATATAAAAATTTTAGGTCATTAAATTAAGCAGAGCACCAAAAAATCAGTTCCTGGGCTTCCTGACAACATGTTTAACATGCTCCCACTGCTAAGCAACAAACACAAACCTAATCAGTTAATAACAGTTTTGGCCAAAATATTGCTTTGTGACAAAGTTTCCAGGATGTATCAACTGAAATGCTGCAGTTTAAAAAAGTCCCTTAACTGTCACGACAGGCTCCGACACGAGGCTTTGGTTATCAAGCCGTCGGATTCATTGAAAAAAGTAGTTCCCTGTCAGTAGGCTTTCAGACAGCGCTGTCAAAGCAGCACAAAGTCCCCGGCGGTGGTGACCGTCCTCCGCGGGTCGCGGATGAAAGGCCACTCTCTCTTCTCTGGGGTCAGGGCGGCCGACAGGTCGTAATCTCTGCCGTGACCTTGCACGAAGGTGAACGCGGGGTATTTCTCCTTCGCTGACGGCTGCAGCACCTGGAACAACAACGGAGCAGTGTTTCAGAGGAGTGCTGGTGTTACACCATACTGTATGTTTCATAACAGTTTGCTTTGAATTTCATCACTTAGCCTAACGAGGGGTATCGTCTGGCGCCTTATTTGTTCTCTGTTATGTTGCCACCAGAGAAATTACAGTATATTAATTTTAATATAATTTCTACAGAGTCTTCTAATCAGAAGCATGGTAGGTTTAAGGAGGGAAGACTCTGGTTTATAATATCTCCCCCAACATGTTGACTTCTTTGAGAGAGTAAGAGCTCAGTGAGATTCATGGCTAAATGGTGCCACCTAGTGGTCAACTTCCATCCCACTGCCCACATATTTTCAGGGCACAAATAAGAATTAATAATACTAATAACAGTAATTGTAAAATGCTGGCAGTGAAGTGATTTTTAGGAGTCCTGTGTTAAGGCAGGATTAATCAGTACCTTTGACAGCTCTTGTCTGATTCTCTCATAGTCTTGAACACTTCTGGAGTAGAAACCTATGGTGCAGCTTGGGTCCATCTTGCTGAAAGGCATCTTCTTTGGTGAGGGGCAATGATACGACTAGACAAAAAGACACAAAATACATCAGAAAATGTTCATCGAGTTGAAAGGCCAGATAACGTACAACAACTGTGGGGCATCCATACACTCCACAGCAGCATCAACGGCGAATAAGATGTATTCTGCATCATTTGCTGAATGAAATCCTATTTATCTGCTGTCACAGCATCCATAAATTTACAACTCTGATGTGTTGTCAGATTGTATACCGCTGCATGCAAAAGCATAAAACAAAGTTGCTACACAGCGCCGTGTGCTGATTTTTATGTATGGGTCCTGAAATATTCAGGCTTGCAGCATCTGATCGGGTATTTGCTGTATTTCTCTTAAGTGGCAGCTTCACACATCTGAGCAGCAAATAAATCAGCAGATAGAGACTCAGTAATTGGTCCGAGGGCTGCTTTAAGATTCATACCCTTAAGTACTAACAGAAACTATTAAATTCACATTGCTGGAGCCCCAGTCAGCTCGTCTGTGTAATTTCACATTACCTGGAGAGGGAAATCGCTGGTGCTGACATCCACAAAAGACTGACAGTAATGAGGGTCCATGTAAATCAAGCTGTCATCTGCAAGGACAAAACAAAAGACAAGTTATTCAAAAACATCGGATTATTACAAAAACGCGCTTCTCTCCAATTTCTATGCAGAGTAGCTCAAAGTCACCCGCTTGGCCTACTGTTAGGCTTGTGTGCGTCAAATGTGCCTCCCAGAAGGTTGTTGCTTTTTAATATCCACCAGGGTGGATTAAATTCTGCATAATCAGATGCGTTTGTACAAGCACATTCTTTACACCCACAAAAAAAGAGGTTGTCATTTAATTTTTGTGTGGGGGAATTACTTTTACAAACACGCAATTATATTCGACCATTTGCATATGATAAATGCTGCGCTGAGCGGCGCCTTGGCAGGGAGAATGTATTGCTTGTCATTTAGACATCATCCACCACTGTATTTCAAATTGGTAAAATGTAAATGCGTAAATATTGACTGCCAAGATGTACAACTGAAGGTTCCTCCTGGCTCCTGAAGGTGATGAAGAGTGGCTCACTTTGGGGCCTGGATGAAATTTAATGCATGCCTCCTATGGAAATCAATTACAGCTCACAACTTGGGAGGTTTACTTGTGATAAATGGGTGAGGCTTTGATGGGTCAGAGGGAATAAAGTAAGCCCTGCTTCACTTGCTTCCATCTCCACTCCTCTCCGTTTTCCTCACGCAAACAGGAATACATTAACTTACTTTGTCTCTTCACATAAGAAGGGTATATTATGCAAAATCATCTGCTATTCACACCAACCTCTCCGTGTGTGTCTTTCTCTGTTTTGCATTACGCTAACACTAACCTTGAAATCCTACGAAGTAGCAGGCCTGTTTGGGCTTCCCTCCGATGATGCCTATGCAGTACTCCAGACTCAGTATGCTCTGAATGCACAGAGAGGGACAGAAAAATACAAAGTACGTCTGTCTGGGAGCCTGAATACTTTCACTTTGCTTCTCACATGAAGAAAGACATTTTAAACTTCCCATTCTCCACAGTGACCGTTTCCTGTTTACAGCAACTTAATAACTCACTTTCCCCTTGGCTGTACATCTAAAGCCATGTGATCAACCACCAAAAGATCAAATTATGTGACTAAAAGAGAATTCTACAAAGAAGCCCTGATGCACAGGCCCGTCTCACCTTTGCAAAGTTAAAATAGTCAGGATTTGTCTTCTCGCCTCCCAGCCGCACAGGAATGAGGATGATGACAGCTCGGCTGTCCGACGGGGTGGAGGCAGACACTGGTTGGTGGCTCTGTGGGGAGGGCGGGGCAGCTGACCTCTCAGGAGAGGTCTGCCCTGCTCTTGGTGCCCTGTGGCTATCGATGACATCAGCACTGTACACTGTGGAGGTCAATAACACAAAGGTCAGATGGGGGTCTTCTGTCTGTGTTCATATCTGATCTGTCAATCTATTCATTCTGTGTGTTCATCAGGCTTTAAGATCTGTATTTTTATATCCTGGTTTTTGAAGTATGATGGTGATGTCTTTACAGTCTTCTTTCTCACCATTGTCTGCAAATTGTCCACATACTCTTCATGTACATTTTATTCATATGCCAATAAGAGTTTGTTACAGGTATCATGAATGTCATTTCATCATGAAATATTTCAGCTCGTCCATTAAAATGAACAGCAAACACCTCGTCCCTCTTCTCTCCCAATCACGACTTTCTTCAAATGTTATTTTTGGCAAATATGCTTCTTTTGTTTGCCTTGTGTCCTTATGGTTTGATCTAACCATCTGAAAATCTGTTTCATTCTGTTTTTGCTCTGTCTGAATACAGTCTAATTACCATACCCAAGATGCATGTTAATTCTGTCCATGCTGATGTTTGTCAAGTTGAAATGTCCATCACAATTTCTCAGAGCCCAAGGTAACGTCTCCAAATAGCTTGTTTTGTCTGACCAACCACCCAAAAAGATATTCTATTTATAGTGATATAAAACAGCGAAAGGCAGCAAATGCTTACATTTTCAGAAATGTAATGAATTAAAAGACTAATGATTGATTATCAAAATTGTTCAGGGGTTATTTTCTTTAACTGATGTTTGATTAATTGAATGTCAGTTCACAGAAAATTATATTATGTACAGATGATACAAGTTAAATCAACTCCCATTTTTTCTTTGTGCGCCCCTAAAGTCAAACTCCTAACACACCGAGACACTCGCTCTCACTCCCGTCCTTCTGCTCTGACTACCGAGAGGACAAACGTGAATCAAAACCCAAGTTATTGGGGTTAAGAAGAGGTTGGAGTGGGACGTTATAGATTGTTGTAGTGGATGTGTTTGTTGGGGAGCAGACACAGCGAGACTCCTGTCACCATTCTAAGCAGCTCCCTGGTCTCCCAGCAGCAGGGAGGTGTTGGAGAAAGAACGGTCAGTTCGGGTGTCGTGCCCAGTTTCCTGTTTTATCAACAGCAGGCTCATCTTTCATACCTGTGCAGTCCTGGGAGACGTAAGCAGTTATACCCGCCAAGCCAGGGTCCATCGCCTCCTCGACAGCTTTCCTAAGAGAGAGAGACAGAGAGGGTGAGGGTTTTTAAAGGTTTACATGCAGAGCTTCATTATCATGGACTTAAAAACAGCAATTTACCCACTTAATAATAATTAACTAATGTCAGATCAGCGCATCTGTTCAAAGACATTTGAATGAGTGAGATGCTGCAGGAGATTTATGAGTATCTTCTCAAACAAATCACAGTCATGGATACACAAGACAAAGGGCTGGAGGTGACGCTGCTAGTTCATATGCATTATTTTATTTACCTGCAAGCTGTTTATACAAGTTGAGCGATGTAATATATTGAAAATTTTAATATGTTGCTTACAGCTTCTTGAATATAAATGTTTAAGCAATTACCAAAAGTTATTATTACTGTTGTGCCCTAAAGACTAATGAACTGTTATGTCATGGTGCATGTGATATTTGACACGCAAGGTTTGAAAAGTTGGATTTTAGAGTAACTACAATTAGACTTACTTGAGGATGTGTGCCACCACTGCAGGCCCATACCAGTCCCCTGCCTGCTTTCCCATCGTCAGGCCCAAGCGGACCAGCCTGTGGAGGCCTAACTGAGCTGCGGGGCTGTCCCCAAACCACGACACCAGAGTGCGGTGGTACATCTCTTTCAAATGTGCATCTGCCTCCTCTGCAGAGCCCGGGGCCTGGGCTTGGTGCGCAGGTGGTGACCCATGATCGGAGGTCCCGGGGGAGCCTTGCAGAGAAGCCTCCAGAGAGGCGACCAGACGCTTGGCTGCAGTGGTAGTCCATGTCTCTGTGTCTAAAGGCTGGAGAGCCAGTGCCTCCGACCAGGTCCAGTCTGTGGAGGAATGAATCACGAATCAAACGTCAACTACGTTCAACAAGACAGACCAAAAACAGTTTTACTGTCACCTATGAATGCAAATGTTATTAGCTTTGGAAGTAGATTTCTTAAATGACTGATTGTATAAGGCGAGATCAATATCCAAAATTTCTATGGATACAAATTTAAAAATGATTACAGGACATGTTACTTGGAAAACAACTCTGATGTGAGAAAACAGAAAACAGATGAATAATTCAAACATTAAATCAAGGTCTTGTTATGCATGAAAGGCTAATAGGTTTTGAAAACCTGATATTAGTAATAGAAAATAAGGTAATCACCTATTTTACCAGATACCTACGAGGATGAACCTGATCTTTCAACACATCGAAGTTCCACTTATAGCGTCACCACTGAGAACAGAAAGTCTTTTGGAAGTTGTGAAATTAAACGGTTTTGCCTTAAACAGACAGGACATCGTGCACTTCAGTAACAGAATAGGTGTCATTCTGTTCAATTATAAGTTTGAGTGTACCAGTATTTCACTTTAACGGTGCCTTAGCCTTACAAACAGGGTGGGAGCTGATGGCGGAGAGAAAGGGAGTGGCCCAAGCCATAAAATGGGCCAGAGTAGAATCTGAGGCATTAACAAAATGACCTTGATCCAAAAGTGAATCAAAGTGAAATTGATCAATAAATATATTTAAGTGTCCATTAGTCATTTTATAGAGAAATATTTCATTAGTGACATATTTTAGATTTGACAGAAGAACAAGTTTTAAATATTGTTTTCTAAATGACTGCATTAAACTGGCACTCATCTCATTATGTGGACCCATAAAGTGTGGGACACTTCAGAGACAGTAGATCTGACAAAGATACGAGGAATTCACTCATTTTAAATGCCTTGCAACAACTAAATTAAACTTTCACTTTTAGGATGGGAATGAGGTAACTCGCAAAGCTGGCCACGAGCCTGCCTTCCTGCTTAGAAAAAAAGATACTGAAGTGAAATGAAATAAGGAAGTTGAACATAGGATAGAGTTACAGCGCGCTCCAAAATCACCTACAGTGTGTGACATACTCGAAAATGATCTGTAGTCTAATTTACAGCTGCAATTTCTTTATGTTTCCCACATCTTCAGCTACTATGGTGCACCAGCTGGTTAAATCTCTTTACTATTAAATAAGACTTTTGCTGGTGGTCTCAATGCCCATCTCTACATTCATATACAGTACTTCCAAAAATGAGTATGTGGGAAATAGCTGCTCTACTGGCAGCCTCCCCTCCCGGTCAAAGGCACCTCTACAGTGGCTGTTAATAAGAACGTAGATATAGTTGTGTCCTTTTTCACAACCACAATTTCCCGGCTAGACCAAGAATTCAAATTAATGACCCTTCAGCCACAAGGTCTCTTCTCTATCCTTTAGTGCAGGGGTCCCAAACATTTTGGCCTGTGAAACAAAGAAATGTCTGTGTTTGACCCCTCGTTGATGGTTTAAATGCCTAGAAGTCCTGAGCAGTTTAACCAAAGTGATTTTCCCTTAAATTGCTAAATAAGTAATTTTGAAGGCCTGAAATGTTAAAACAACCCATTAAAAATGAACATCATTTTATTGTATAAGCTTTTCATACATCTTGTTGGACCACTGCAAGGGGGGTTTATGGCAACTCAGGTGTGGTACCATCATTCCACTCACCCCTGCCCAAGAAGTGCAGAATAAGAGCCTGAGCCAGCATCATCTGACCGGCTCTCAGCATGCACCCCCAGCCGCAGTCAGAGGTCAGGGGGGAGCCGGGCAGGGGAGGAAACTCCTCCCTGTAGGTGAGCCACACTCGGGATGTAAAATCCTTCCGGAAAGCCTCCACATTCCCCATGATGAAGTCCCCATCGGAGGGCTCACAGCAGGCTTCTTCAGGCCCGTCGTCATCTGAGGCAAGTACATGACATGTGAATGACTCACGTCTGATGAACTTTTGTCCTCTTGCGTTCTGTGGAAATCATAAATCTACTGGCTCAAGATAATCCCGTACAGCATTATTAGTTTGAAGATTCCAGTTTCTGTTTTGGACCTTATATATAAGCTTGTGTCTCATGTCGAGTCAGATAAGTCCATAGTGGATGATTTGATTTTCTGCACCAAAAACACAGTGACACAAGTAAAATATTTTCCCACTATTTTACAACCTAAGTATTTGTGGTTATGCTTACTCCTAAGAGCGTGCGAAGTGCTTGTCCGACAATAACTTCCTGGTTAACGGCCTGAATTTCTACAAGTTAATACTGGTGCTGCACTGCTTTGTCATTATAATTTGTGGTCCCTGCAATTAAATATGATCAACAGAGCTCTGTGCTTCATAATTGTTTCACTTTGTGTTTATGCCCTCACCAGACTGCATATGGCTGTTGCAGTATTACTGGATATGCACACCTGAATATGCACATAAGTCAAGCCTTTGGATATTTATTCACGTGCATAACAGAGAATGTAGTCCGTGTGTATTTGAATTGTAAGTGTAAGTGTCTGTGCATGTGCGTGTACACCATACCTTCAGCCTTAAAATGGTAACATTTTCCAAGGAGAAGCACTGGGGAGTTTCTACTGAATGAGGTCTTTGATTTCAGAGCCCAACCTAAGATACACAATGAAAAAGGCAACGTCACGGTTTGGTTGATGATAAAGAAAACAACCTCAGACGTTCTATTTACTCATTTGACGGGCGCACCTACTCTAAAACACACATCAAGCAGTGTTCTAGGTCACTCCCAAGTTTCCTGCAGACTGCAGTATTATGTTTATGTTTACTTCCTGTGAAGACGGTAGAGAAAAATTGTGTCTTCAAATAAACAGAGACAGCAGAAACTTCAGTCATAGTGAGCTGAAAGGATGTGGCACACCGGCCAGCGTGGACAAACAACTATTTTAAGGGCTGACTCAACAGCAGCAGGTTCTTGTCTCATTGAATTCTGATGCTTGTTTCTGTTTGTGCAGTCTCTTGTGCATGCAGTACAGTACATGTAGCTGCTGATCTCTCTGCATTTCACGTGTACATGTTCCAGTGTAGTTAACCCCATTCAAATGTAGTTAAGAAAATAAGATTGTGGACTGCATGGACAGCTCGAACCACCACAGCGGTGGTGCATGAAAGCATTAGAAATAAAGTGGACAGGGAGGACTAAGCTTGAGTGGTTGTGTGCTTGTGTGTATGTGAGTGTGTGTGTGTGTGTGTGTGTGTGTGTGTGTGTGTGCTCTAGCCTCAAGCAAATTACTTACTGTACTTCACATTGTGCCACACTGACAAGAACTTTGTCTTCAATTTTTCCACCTCGTCGCTCCCTTTATTCTCCATTTGGACCAGAATGGGATGGAACCCATTCCCACACAGCCTATACACTCTGGAGCACGGAGTATACACACACACACACACACACACACACACACACACACACATATATATATATAAAGTGAGCAGTATCACTTCACAATGCAGAAATACGTGAAATCACAGACTGAATGGTCTTTCGGGGTCTTTACCTTACAGCTTCTTCGACACATGTGTTTGTCACTTTGAAGCTCCGTACAAAAGTTACAACGTCACATTGTGTTAAAGAGATAGAATTTAAAACCTAGTGAGTGGCCCATAACCGGCTGCGGAACTTATCACCGTCCTGCGATCGCCAATGTTTACATGGAGGAAGTCGAAGAGCCGAGCTCATGTGATCTCGCGGTATTTCCGTTGGCGCTAAGGCGAGGAGGAGGGGGTAGGTCTCCAGAGGCTCGATTTAGTGATAAACGTATCCCGAGCGGGCGGCGTTTAAGTCCATTTTACACCCACTCACGCTGTCCTGAATGAATACTCCGCTTGTTTTGGTTCCTCTCTGTACCAAAACAAGCGGTGTTTGTTGTAAAAAGGCAGGGCGACGGATAAAAAGCCTCAGGCATCAAAGCTTCATCACATCACTTCTAATTATTTTCTCCCCATTTTATTACTGTTATTACAGTGGTACGTTGATGAGCGTCTAAAAATAAGTTTCTATATTTATCTGAGACGAGCCCATCATGGCTACATCGCACTTCAGAAAAACATTTACGGTGCAGGAATTTTAACAGTTAAGGTGACACAATTATAAGAATTGATTTTCTAATATCAAACAAACAAACAAACAAACAAACAAACAAACAAAGTTTAATTCAGATTCTAAAAAATGTAACCTGATCTTTATCCTTTATATTGTGTTTATTTTTCATTGTCACAACATTCTGGTAAAATCACAAGTTTTAAAATTAAATGTACATTTCGGTCATAGTGTGGGAATTACTGTCTTGCGGTGAATGTGTTCACATTTCAGGGGGAAATAATGGACTATAAGAGTGAAAACGCATATTCGACGTGTTCCTCGAATTCTTTTAATGGTGGTTTTTGATAGAGGACATTTATGAGGTAAATACTGTGTAAATCAAGCAGCCCGGCTGGTGGTGTGTCTCCGCTTTACTCCTCAATCCACTGCGCAAGGGCTTTTCATTGGGTGTGTTCTGTTGCACGCCATTGCTGTCATTACGGTAATGATCCTATTCTCCCATTCTCCCGTTTTCCCTGTGGCCGTAGTGAGTGAGTGGAAAGCGGAGTCTGTCTGCTGCCTGCCTGCCTGGGAATTTCGCTAAAGCACAGCAGCGGCCACTGCCATGGCTGAACGCCGCGCCTTCGCCCAGAAAATCAGCAGGTAATGACTTGAGACCCCGAAACGAGCTGGTGAACTGCGCACCGAACACTTTGCCGCTTGTATATGGGTCGCCCTCAGACCACTGCTGTGGGAACCCCGTGTAGGAGGCCCAGCCAACAGAGCAGCCTGGCTGCTCCGAGCTAGCCGCTCGTTAGCCATAACGGCAGAGATGCTCAGACCCACCCAGACAGACAGCGACACGGCTAGCAGATGGTCTCCTTTTCCCCAATGGATGCTAACAAAGGAGCGAGATGTAATATCGTCGTAAGAAATGCATTCTGGCGAAAGGAGCTAGGTTTTTCAGTAATTATCCGCAAAGAAAGGGACTTGCTCTTAATTGAAAACCGTTAATTTTGGACAGTTAGCTAGCCGTCTTGCCCACAGTAGCTAACGATGAGCAGCTGCTGGCACTGGTGGAGATGTGACTGAACTTTGTAGTTGTGTTTTAAGCGAGAAACCACGGACAGGAGAGAGCAGATATTTGTAATGCAGTAAGTCTGGGAACGAATGCCTCCATCGACAGCTATCAGATGGCGATCTTATAATCTCTTCTCCGCCCCTCAGACAGATCAAAGTAATCTCTTTAACAAAGGGCTTTGTGCTAGCTGTCAAATACCATCATCAGAGATAGACAGACAGATAGATAGACAGACAGACCGATAGATAGATAGATAGATTGATCAGGTGGACATGGACCGCTGTCTCCCACAGCGATCCACACATACATGTTTTAAGTACTGTCATGCTGAATTAGTGAATTCACAGTCCAGTCATTTTAGTATTTGAGCAAAAAACACATTTTCCTGCTTTTGGTTCATTTTTTCTCTGAGCTGATGTCAGTCCTCTTCACTGCATGAAATAAGGGTTTACTGCCTTCTTCGTGATGATCTGAGGTTTTTGGGAGAGGAGGCGTGTCTGCCATCACTTGATTTCAATTTCTATTTGGAAAACGTATATTTTTGCAAAAAGCCCAGCACATGTCCTTAAATGTCTTTTCCTCCTCCAATTTAGAAAGCAGTTAAGGTCATTTATAGATCAAGAAACTCAACAAACATGATAGGGTGGGTTCTGAAGTTGTAGCTATTGCTATGATCATGCAGGATGCCCATTTCTTTGTTGGTGTCAGGACTGGAGGAGTCTGCCCTTCTGGCACAGTGTGAATCCAGATTGTATTGATCCAAATCACGTCGCTGGAATTTCATATTGCTCTATGTAGATTGGACAAACCTCATGACAGGTTATTCACACAGGGTGAGACAGAGATGCCTGATATGATGGTCAGCTAACAAACTTAAAGATGAACATAAACAGTAGCCATACACTACATGCCTTGATGTGTAAAGCCACCTATTACCACAACATCACAAACTGTGGCCTTAAAATGGCCCAAAGAGACAATTGGCCAACACAAAATATGAACGTTACAGCCTTCACAAAGGGCACATTTGTTGCTGGCTGTTGTGTCAGATTGCAGGATATTGTGCCAGTCTTTGTGATATTGTATCCACTGTGTGATTTGGGCAGTTGGCATTTCTGTGAAACTTCCCTGAATAAATGAAGGTCAAAGAATTGTTCACTGTTTGGCACACTCCTTGCTCATGTTATTCATTTAGTAGTGAAAAAGTGCCTCTTTTGTACCAGCTCAAGCACGCTGACTTTGATTAACGCAAGTGAGTTGACTTATGTCACGTGATGAGGCAAATTAAGTGAATTAAATTGGCAGTGGCAGTGTATAGCTTGCTTATATTATCTTAAATTGCCAGCTGCCTGTTTATATTTTGTTCTTCAGAGTTATTGTTGTCTCCTTCATGTAGAGACAGTCACAAAAGCTGTTTGTTTCATGAAGTTATTACCCTCCACAGTCATCAGTGCTAAGTAAAGTTCTGGTAAGAGGCATTGGGAGGACTGTGGAATGTGTTTGTTGGTTCAGTGCTTTCTCCAGTGGAGACAGCACTGCACTGCAGAGCCCACTGGATCCCTACTACAGTACACCACCATGTTATCTTAAGCTGGGAAGTTGGACCGTGCAGCTTTTTACCTTCCTGGTAAAGATGATAAGCTTAAGCCTTTATATTGCAAGCTGGCCTCAGACTTCAGGATCATTTCTGTTTGTGTACAGCTTTCATATGATGAAACAGTGATTCACTCAGTTCAGTGTCAATGGGGAAACCAGACGATGTTTGTGGTTTTGCAACCTCGCTGACTGGATCACACCTAATCCTTGCTCATCATTACTGTAATCATGTCCAACAGTTTAAAGTGACCCTGAAAGTAGTTACTGTGGTATTGCTTTCAGGATAGAGAACAGAGAGAGTCTGGGAAATGGACAGCTTGTTGGTTATGAAGAAAAGTGTAATGAATGAAAAACAGTTAGTCATAATTACTGTGCCCTTTTAGCCCCCGTGTTACCTGTGTAACATAACCTTGAGCTGTCAGTGTCTAGCCTTTATCCTTGGTTCTAATTTGTCATTTGTTTCTGTCACTTTGGGCTACTTGCTGCGTTGTTGTTTTGTTCAAGGCAAAGGTCTCTGAGTGGTTTTGGTGGTCGCTGTGATTTAAACGACCTGTGTATCGGTTGAACACCAAGAACTTTGTGCTGACCGCTGGAGTCCAGAGGTTTTTATTTCTCACCGCTCTGTCTGAGTGTAATATATGATGCTCTCTGAGGCGACACAGCGAGACTATGAGCAGAGACACACAGAGAAAATCCTAAAAGGACAAGAAGTGTAATATTCAGTGTTAGTTAGCCTCATCTTTGACAGCGTAAGGCACTTAAGTGGAAATTTGCAAAATCCATCAGTATGAAGAAGTGTTTAATATTTGAGTTTTAGTTGAACAGCAGTAAGTCTCACCAGACACCAAGTGTCACTTTGCATTGAAATCACAAAATATTTCATGATACAATATTAATACACATTATTAGTCACTCTGTGGTAACGTCACAATTCCATATATTCCCCAGGAATAACAGTTTGGTACTGAAATGAGTATTGCTATTCATTGCTCTTTTTATTTCATTGTCATAGCTAAAAGGTTAAATATCACCCATGCTAGAGTTAAAGTATTTATCAAATAATCAGGTTAAGTTGACTTGGAACTGTTTCACTTTTGGCATCTGGTTATTCTCAGCAGTGTAATACTGTTGATACAGAGACACCAGTATTGCGATTTTCACAAGTGTGTTCCAGTCTGTTACTGCACACATTTGTCATCTGAGCGCATTTAAAACGTCATTTTGCTGGCATTTTGCCTTTATTTGACAGTAAACAGTGTTGTGAGAGACAGGGGAAAAGGGGAGAGAGAGGGATAAGACATGCCTGCCTAGAATCAAACTGTGGATGCTGATCTCGTGTGGTATGCACCTTAACTGCTTAACATGACAGTGATATGTTGCATACATTGGCCATTTTAGGGGTACAGGTATAAGGATGAGTCATACAAGATGCGTGCCTTTCCTCTGTTTGCAGGACTGTTGCAGCAGAGGTCAGGAAGCAGATAGCTGGCCAGTATGGGGGCTCCCCACAACTCTTCAAAAACCTCAATGTTGGCACCACAGCAAGCAACACGGTGAGTAATCTCAAAGACTGTTGAAACTGAAATATCATTGACTGACGCCTTGGTTCATCATGCTAGTGTGACAGCTGCTGCTGCTGCATTGTTTGAAAACAGAAAAACAGCCAGCCTAAATTGCAATGTCAGTGTCTGTACTCTCATACTGTTGATTTTTCACATTTTGCCAAATGAAATACTGGTGTCTGCTATGTTGGGAAAACAAACACATGAGCTGAAGCATCTGCTCATGTGCCTTTATGGCATTGGCATGAAGAAAACTCGACTCTAAGATTTCTGGGTTTTGGCATTCTTAATATTTTGGCACATCTCACTGCTGTTCATTAATGTGCACTTCAACATTTTGTAGATTTACAAGATTTGAGGTATATGTTAGACATCTATCATCAAGCAAGTGCAGTATTTTAACAATAGGGATACATGCTGACATCAGTCTCTAAGTGTACTGCAATACTGCAACCTAAGACGTTTTCTGTCGAGTTGGTCGTTATTTGAATGGCTGCACAAATGTTGTTTATGTCTTGCTAAAGACCATGAGGGATAACCAATGATTGGCCTGTTCACCACATCCAGTCTCTGCTGCAGAGTTTCTAAGGTTACGTTTGCATGATGCCAGACTGTGTGTTTGTTAAAGGGGTAGTGCCAACTGTCTGTCAGCAGCCCTGAGCTCGAACACCAGCAAATACTTCCCCTCTCCTCCTTAATTAGGCTACAGTTGGCCTTTAATTAAACTGTGAAAGGTATTTGTGTTCAAATTCCTCGAGAGGGACAGAGAGAGAAAGGACAAACACACACACACAGACACACACGTACACACACATTCAAACTTAGACTGAACCCGCTGAAACAAAGAATCTCCCTGGGTTCCTCACTTTAGAAGCAGACTAACACCCATGAAACCATTAGTCTAAGCTTGAAGTAGCGCACTAATCAGGTTGCTTGATTTTTCTGTTTGGGATGGAAAGATGATCTTTAAGCTAGAACTGCTGTCTCAACAGAAATAACAGAAATTACCTCATATTTTTGACCTGTTGGTGCTGTACTTGGTGCAGATTCATAGACTGACTAATAACCCATAACTCTGCTGCTTTCCTCCGGGGTTGTATGGGGAATCAATCCCCTGAAGCCTTTACTAAAAACTAGTGACTTTAAGACTTTACCGGGACATTTATGTACAATAAAAATAAGAGGTGCAGACAGAAGAACTGAATAGCTGACTACGTCTTCACAGCTAATTAACTTTTCCCATCTCCCTGATCTCTCCCTCCTGTTCCTCGCCCACCAGGTTCCCCTCACAGAGGCTGTGGAGCCAGTGGATTTTGAGGAGTACCTCATCACTCACCCTCCCATCGTTGAGTCAGGTCCCCTGAGGGATCTGATTGAGTTCCCCCCAGATGATATTGAGGTCATCTACACACCCAGGGAGTGTCGGACAGTGGCACAAGCTGTCCCAGAGGAAGGGTAAGGCTGCTCTTTAGTTAAAATACAGTAGGTGGTAGTAGCTGGTGTAGAGGTAGATACAATTTTTACAGTTTTTTCTTGTATAGGAGCATTTTGAATATTGTGTAGGACCTAGAGAACCTAGCAAGTGTTTATAAAGCGAATTATTCATATTAACTGTATTATAGAAAGCCTATAACATTTTTTAACAAAGATCTTTCCTTATTCTTTTTGGACTAGTGGAGGTTATAATGACTTAGTAAGGCTTTTTTCCAAAAGTTTGCGAACTAGTGCTGATGTGTCACTACACGGCATTATGAGAAAAGTTGGTGTATATCTCTGTCATGTGATGTGTTCTGTAAGACTTCATTATTGCTGTTTTTAATTATGGCAGCACATTTTTTAAGACTTGAGGCTTGATGTCATTACTTACTGTAGCTGTTTCAGAAGAGGCGGTGCAAACACTGCACGTGTACTTCACTGTACCAGAAAGATTGAATGACATCAGTCATCAGTAGCCTGTCATCTTTCTTTGCTTAGACTAATGCATTTAAAGCCTCACTCTTGCTATTAAGATGAAGCTTGTTGGATTGATTGAGTCTGTCTGGCTGCAGGGACACTGATGCTCATGTCAGAGATTGTGTCAGATCCTACACAGAAGACTGGGCCATCGTCAACAGAAAGTAAGGCTTCACTTTGTCTGATGCTTTTAGCTCCTGATTTCACTTCTTAACTCTTCAAAACTGCCATTATATCTGTAAAATATTATTACTAGGTTGACCATAAAGAATAAGTTAATGACTTCTTGCTCACTCAGATACCACAAGCTTGGTACGGGCTTTAACCCCAACACTCTGGACAAGCAGAAGGAGCGTCAGAAAGGCCTGCCCAAACAAGTGTTTGAGGCTGATGAGATGCCAGACAACAGCAGCTACCAGGACGATCAGGTAATAATCATCAGTCGTGAAAAAATTTGTCCTAGGTTTGGATCTCCTCTTGAAAATGTCCGATTGGTGATTCAAAGATATTTGGAGGACCATTCTGATACAAGAGTTACCAAAACACTGTGTGAGTGAGTTGGTGTGCCTTTGACTCTCATTTTTTGGGGTTTTCCCTGTAGGATGATCTGAAGCGGCGGTCGATGTCCATAGACGACACCCCACGTGGCAGCTGGGCCTGCAGCATCTTTGACTTGAAGAACTCTCTCCCAGATGCCCTCCTCCCTCACCTCCTCGACCGTGCCCCCAATGAGGAAATAGACAGGCACAACGAAGAGCAGCGCAAGGCCAACCGCCACCGCGAACTCTTTGCTCTGCACCCCGCCCTTGATGAGGTAGAGTGTCCCTTTACCTGTGCTGGAACTATTTATACTAATCACATGCCATTTCCGGTCGATTTTATCGTTTTAACAACAGCTTTGTTTTTTTCTCAGTCCAAGTATGCTAGTGAACTCAGTCTTTGTGTTTGAAACCAGTTCCAGGATTTCAGTAATTAGCTTTGGAATGAATAAATTTGCAGGATTATGAGTTAAGTGTGTTTTTTAAATTCACTAATTGACTGATTTTACTCTGTGATCTTCTGTGTGAATGTGTAGGAGGAGCCCATTGAGCGCCACTGTGTGCCTGAAGTACCTAAAGAACACTTTGGCCAGAGGCTACTCGTCAAGTGCTTGTCCTTGAAGTAAGTGGTAGACAGCCTTTTTTTTTCCAGAAAAAAAAAAAAAAAGCATTTTAGCTCTTTTATTTAACTGCTGCTTTCTGCTGACCCGCTCCTTTTTCTCTCCCCTTGAAGGTTCGAGATCGAAATTGAACCCATATTTGCTAGTTTGGCCTTATATGATGTCAAGGAAAAGAAAAAGGTAAGCTGTTATGCTTTCCTCGGTGCCTCCACAGCCCTGAGTTGTAGGGTCACTTCTGCAAACCATTAAAATTGTTGGGAGGCCAAAACGAGTTTGATGAGTGGACTATAAAATTTTATGTTGTGGCCCTGTTATGCTTGTAGGAATGCAGTTAAATCATACAGTGGAACTATGTATCTATCTGAAGAAGACCATCCACTGCTGTTCTTTGCACTCCTCTTTAGCTGACAAACACTAGAGGGTAGCAGTTGCCTTGATAAGTCGATGTCTCATAGATATTGCTCTTCACAGCAGGTCCATTATTTCACAAGTGGGTCATTTGTCGCTGAAATGGTATCATGTTTATCAGCCACCATGAGCAAAGGTTGCAGTAACACAGCCATTCACTCAAGAATTCTGATTTAATACTAATGGTTGTCAATCTGTGGCCGCAGTGTTAGATTTAACATTTCTGCTCTGATCATGCTATACTTACCTGTGTGTCTGTCTGCATGTGTTCCTCAGATATCAGAGAACTTTTTCTTCGACCTAAACTCTGAGCAGACAAAGGCAATGCTGCGTCCGCACATTCAGACAGCAGCCATCTCCACGCTGGCACGCTCTGCCATATTCTCCATCACCTACCCGTCCCAGGATGTCTTCCTCGTCATTAAGGTCAGACGTTTATGACATCATTCCCTCTTTTCAAGTCTTGTTTTGCAAATAAAATACCACCTTGTTTTAAGAAAAGTATTTAACACAAGATAGTATTAATCCAAGAAGAGACCCTCATCCTTGTAGCCTTTTCTCTTGTGAATGTGACAGTAAAAGATGATTTAGTTCCTGGTCTGTTTCTGTTATAAAGATATTGGGAGATGCTTTCAACCTGTTTATTTTTTTCATTGTTATTTCCTTCATGGTAGCAAAGCTGGTTACACGAACCATTGGAAACTCCTGTAGGTTTAACCCTGGATGACACAATATAAATGGACTTGAAGAAACCTGTTAGCCTAATAGCATTAAGGCTACACATATCTCATAATGCAGTGCTCTCTGTAGGAACGGTGTCACCCTGCATTCATAACGCATATTTGATGTTGTGAGTGGAAATACAATAGGACCATTTCAAATATAAGAGGGTGTCCTCTTAGATGTGATCAATGCCATAATTTAAATACAGTCAGCTGGTATTTGACAGTCAGTCTCTGTCCTGCATGATCACTTTTACTGCTGTGCGTGAGGGTGGTGACTGAAGGTGTGCTTTGTCCTCAGCTGGAAAAGGTACTGCAGCAAGGTGATATTGGAGAGTGTGCTGAGCCCTACATGGTCTTCAAAGAGTCTGATGCTGCCAAGGTATGATAACTGTCAACTGGATGTTGAATGGTGCATGATTATTCTGAGGTGTATTGCTACTACACTGTACATTATGTTTTAGGTTTATAAATATGTTCTCTTGTATCGGTTATGATCAAATTGAAATCTGCATCCCTGTTACCGGCAATGCTACCTTTTTTTTTTTTTTTTTTTGCAGTGTACAGTCACATTCAGTTTCATGTTTCTTGTTTCATATGACATCTCAAATAAATGTTTTTTTGTCGTAGAATAAAGAGAAGCTGGAGAAGCTTCGCAGCCAGTCAGAGCAGTTCTGCCAGCGTCTTGGTCGCTACCGCATGCCCTTCGCCTGGACCGCCATCCACCTGATGAACATTGTGAACAGTGCTGGCAGTCTTGAGAGAGACACAGAGCTGGAGATGAGCCTCTCAGGTCTGACGTTCTTCTAACACAACACAGTATCAAGTCATTATCAGTCACAGTGTGGAGGCAAAAACAGCTGCAGTTAATGTGCTTATGCTCCCAATCACTCACAGCCTCATTGTCACATATAGTTATCGACCCTGTGCCAGAGACCCTGCAGTCACGCATGAGGCTCATGAGCATGTCAATACATTAACCTCACTTTAAAATCTTTATCTGAAAACAACCTCCCAACAACAAACAGAATGAAAGGCAAATTTAAACAGAGAGAAAAACATCCAAAGTTTCCAGCCATATTGATCCGTGTTGTGCTATTTTGAGTTTGACCTTTGGTGTTTGTTCAACCTTTAACCTCACAAGGTAACTGACCATGGTGGTGGCCTTCTTGTTGCTAGGCAGATCAGAGAAATGTATGTATTCTGTCTATTGGACAGAAATATGGGATTCATCTCTGAAAGAAAAAGCTGTCACTGAAAACAAAAGTGAAGGTTTTTGCTTTATGAAAGATTTTGCTTTATTATTTATTTTTTTTTATGCCTGTGTTCAGAGAGAAAAGGCTCATGGTCAGAGCGGAGGAACTCGAGCATCATGGGAAGGCGGTCCCTGGAGAGGACCACCAGTGGAGATGAGTCATGCAGTCTGACTGGCTTTAGACCTGCAACACTTACCATCACCAACTTCTTCAAACAGGTCACATACACCACACACAAGTCTGAAATATATGTATTTCATGTACATCTTGGGATACACCCACTATTTGGGATATTTTCTACAGTGTTCTGCTTTCTGTTTGCAGTTTTTAATGAAGTTGTCATATGCTGCACATTGTGTTTTAGGAGGGGGACAGACTCAGTGATGAGGACTTGTACAAGTTCCTAGCTGATATGAGAAGGCCTTCATCAGTGCTGAGGAGACTCAGACCCATCACAGGTACACACATGGGTTGAGCGTTCTTTGATTTCTTGCTTCTCAGGCCCATCTCTAATTAACATCATGATTCACTTAAACTGCTTGGAAATTTGAAGATATGAACCCCTGGTCTTTAAATTCATATTTCTCTTTTTGTTTTTCTTTACCTCCTTGTACACGCACTCTCTTCCTATTATGTCCTCTGTGACTGTCACCACAGCCCAGTTGAAGTTGGATATTTCTCCAGCTCCAGAGAACCCCCATTATTGCTTGACCCCTGACCTTCTGCAGGTTAAACCCTACCCAGACAGCAGGGTGCGCCCCACCAGGGAGATCCTGGAGTTCCCTGCCAGGGACGTCTATGTGCCAAATACCACGTACAGGTACAGGAAAAAACATTTCTTTCCAAGTATATATAGGTTGCAAAAATACAAGCTTTTCAAATTTAATTTTAAAGCACATTGAATTAATCAATTTGAAATGTATTTAAACATAGTCCCTTTGTCTTATGTTGTTGTGCATTGTTTCATGTTCATTGCCTTTTTGGAAAGTAGTTATCCAAGGGGAGGGATATTACCACTACCTGTTGTTTTTTGGAGAATTGCAAGTACTTATTAGAAAATCTAGGTGGACATAGGCAAATGGCACATACTTCATGAGCTGAATTGAAACATGTGCTACATTTATTATCATTTGGTGAGCTAAAGATGACAACCTCAGTCAAACACATCTATTCAAGCTTTGCACAGTGATGACTGACACTGGCTTGTTAATGTTCACCTCATGTCTGCCAGTGTCCTGCATACATATCCCATCTGAACAAGTGCTGCTTTTGTCGAGAGATGTTTTTATTACCATACGTCGCTGCTGACACGGTCTTGCTACCACAGTTGGCAGATGGCCAGTTGCCTTCCTCTTGTAGATGAATAATGCCAATACTTATTGTTTGGTATTCTTATCTATCACAACGTTTTCTTGAAATTTATTTGATGTATACTCTTTGAGGTCATTGAACCCGGAGCAGTGATTCCAGGTTACTAAGCTTTATCAAGTAAATCCATTTTAATAAGCTGTACAAGTGGGCTACAGGCCCTGAGCTGGAAAATTACTCTTCTTTTATACTTTGAACTACCACAGATATTATTGAATGTATGCTGATTGTACTGTCGCAGCATGAAAGCATGCAATGCTCATTTGTAGGGACCGTGCTGAATTAATATGCTGTTATACTGATTCTAATGGCAGCCAGTACTTCATCTTACATATAGTGCTAAGTTTACATCAAGTCTTTGCTTTTGTTTTCTTCCTCTAAGATTTTACTTGATTCATAACAGAATTATTGATCACACTATAAAAAATGTAGTCATGTTAGACAGTCATGATTTTATTTTGTCTACATAAATATGATTTGTTAGAGCACACAGCTACTTGTCAGGGTGACGTGTTAGTATGAAGCACATTTACAGTACAGTTAGTACTAATAATGGACAAGAGTCAATATGACTCAATAACATAGGAAATATGCAGAAATGGTGTTTTTCTAAGAATACCAGCATAAATCAGGTAATAGCATGAACATAGATTAAATACTTTACAGAGTAAAAAAACATAGAACAAACAAAGGGAAAAACCTCATCAGTATGCTGAAAAAGCTTTGAATCTCCAATATTCTGTACCTCCTGGGAACATGCTTTCCTTTCACATTACAAAGGTAAAATTGAAATAGCTAACACAGAAACTGTCAAAATACACTTAAGTTCACTGAAACGATAGCCAAGCAGTGTCAGTTATGGAATTACCATAGTGCCATAGTTTTTTCTTTCTTTCTGCTGCAGTGCTGTGACATTTTGCAGCCAGCACTGAATCAGGTTACTGATGTGGATCAATATGTCCATTTTGCAAGTGAATGCAGATGTTGCATAATGACAATTCTACTGTCCCTGTTGGATCAGACCCAATAGGTTAATGACCTGGTGGCATGGTTGCATCATTGTGACGGTTAAGCATAATCCGGGTTGTGACACTTTTGGCCTATTATCTGCTGTTCAGCACCAGCCTCGAAGGAAACGAGGTGAGGAAGCAAGTGGCTTAATGTTGCAGATAAAGAATTTGAATGTTGTAAACATATGAAATGTCTGTTACTTCACTTTCTCCTCCTATAGAACGTTTTGACTGAGCGTTAGAAATCAGTGTTTGTGGAAAATGCGAGTGGTGTTGTAAAAGAAGGTACGTGTTGTGAAGTTCAGTCGAAACTTTCAGCTGGACGTGCTGGTCGTACAGTGATCTTGGTCATCTTCAGGGAATATGAGGGCCCTGTGCCAGGCTTCCAGTGCATGCCCTTCCTTCTCATTGAGCGTCCCTTTGCCCTCAACCACAGATATCTCCCATTAAGGTTTGTCTCTCCGCAGGCATTGAACCACCAACCACCTACCAAAGGGTCAGGATACAAGACACAAGTTATGTAGACTTGATCTTTACAAGTTGTTTTTAACAGAATGACTTGTTTCATAAGTGTCAGCTGGTCGAACTGTTTACCTGTGTAATTGCGAGCGCAGTTGGAGTTTCGATGGCTGTCATTGTTTCTGTCTTTTGTGGAGAATCTCATTCCAGTGCTGTGGGCCATGGCATCAGGCAGGTCACCAGAGAATTGGCTGACATGAAGGGTGTAGTCCTTTGAGGGACCCTCCAGTGAGAAGTGGTACTCAGCCCAGTGCTGCTCTTCCTTCCAGTCCTCCAAATCAATACGCAGGACGTAATCTCCCTGCTGGGTTAAACTCTGGATCTTCTTTAAGCCCAGCCAGAAATCCTCTGCACACACACACACACACCAGTCAGTTTTTATCTTGTTGGGATTGTTTTTATGTGAACTTTTTTTTTTCACTGTATTTCAATTAGCAGGACACCTCCAAAGGTTGTAGATTTCATTTCATTAATTACATTTAATTTCATTACATACAAAATTTGCAGACTCTGCCTTTTTTCTGGTATTGATCATTTCTCTCACACAGCTTTTTTATTCAGTAATTTAACAGATTGTGCTTTGTAAGCTTAGAGACAGCCATCTTTAATCAGATCAGACATGCCTGTCTCTGCACTTACTTCCATTGGCCTATGGGACATTGCACCACGAAACTGTAAGGTGTAATCATCAAGTAGACAGTTGTGAAAGAAGGTTGCAGTTAAAATTCATGCCTGCAGGAGCCATTATTTTGAAATATGGCTTGACTGCATCAATACGTGGCTGTTTGAGCCTGTGAGTTCTGCAGAGAAAGTTGCCAAAATTTGGTGTGTACTCAGACAATACAGGAAGTCACTTTGTCAGTTCACAACTGGTATTTAATAATTACTGTTTCCTGTTACCAGGCCTACAGGAAGTAGTTGGAAATGTAATTTTTAAAATGCATTTAATTATTTTAGTTAAGCAGCAATGTAGATGAGACATAGTAGGCACTTTTTGAAGTACATGTAACACAGCCATTTTTTTAGTATGCCCTTTAAGGATTATTAAATCATGTGTATTTATTACAATTGAGGAAAAAGTCTAAATCAAAATCTTTTGGCAAATGAAACCAGTACTCACTTTCCAGATCTCCAAAGCCTGTCTCATACTCGTTCCATGTCTGGTCAAAATCCACTGAACCATCGACCCTGCGTTGGATGACAGTTGAACCTCCGTCTATAGAATGGTTTGGAAACACATTTCAAGTCAAGTTTCGGTTGTACAAGCCACACAAAGGTTTACACAAGGATCAGGAAGCGTCCTTATCATACTGGAGGTGATGTCAGTGGGATATCCACCTCATTGTCTGCCCTTTTGGGTAACCTGTTCCTGTGGCCGTCTCGCTTGATAACCGTTTGTTTTTTGTTTCTTGCCCCATGCCAGTGCCTCTGATTACAGAAAGAATTTTTATACACTGTCAGAACTGGGATTGCTGTAGTGTCACCCACCTGAACCCATTTCACAGTAAACGTTGAAAGGTTCAGACTGGTTTGGCTTGATAACATAGATCCCGCTGTTTGCCTCTCCTTTGTTAAACAACTCACTGCAGTCCGTGGACAGGTCTGAAACACAATGAAGAAAATCTAAATGAAGGCATCCAAATTTCCCCAAACCTTTGCTTTCTCCTTTTATTTTAAGACATTTCATATTTTATTGAAGGATTTTGAATAACTGACAACACATTTGAAAGAATTGTACCATTTGTGACCAGGTCAGTTGAGTTTCCCGTCAGATATTCAAACATATCAGAAGCTGAAGTGTCTGAATCCATTGGCTTATCGGCTGTATCTTGAAAACTGTCATCGCTTATCTACAAGAGAGTGCAAATTAATGAGCAGTGTTTAAAGTATGTTGTCAGCCCCAGAAAAAGCAGAGTTCCCCTCCCCATATTCATATTTTGTTCCCATATTAATCAGAAATAAAAGACAAGATGTCATGAAAGCTTGTTGAACAGTTCTCTACCTTTTCCTCCAGATTTTTAATCTTGCTTTTCTGATTGTCAAGCTGATCATGCTGCTCCCTCACAGCTTTCAGCAGATTGGTGATTGTTTTCTCTTGAGCTTCAATCACCTCCTAGAAAATGTCACAATAAAAACATTTTTATATTACATATAATGATATGCAGTAAAAGAAATCACATTGAGCTAATATTGTGATTTTGATATGTCATGATTTTAGTTGCAATGATAATTTTTGCATTTCATTTTCACTGGAAAAAAAATCAAGATCATGTGATTTTTTTTGCTGGAGTATTAACTGATTAACTGTTAACTGTTCAGCCTTAACATGTTTCAGTTTCAGAGACCAATTGTTGACTCCCCTAAATTGAACAGATTTCTAAGAGTTGAGCATGAAAATATTTTTTTCATTGGTGGGTAGAATTGTTAATTCTATCAGTAACAAAATGCCAACCAAGAGAACACAAAATTATTTTGTTAGTAGTTATTTTGCTTTTCTTCTGCCGGTATACATTTGCACATCTCTCAAGACCACGTGTCCCATACACTGTATTTTGACAGCATCTAAGTGCAGTTGGAAACGATAATGTGACAGATTGAAACATTGTTTATCAATAATCATTACAGTAATACAGCAGTAGATCATGGTCATTTTAACAGAAGTGTTACCAGGTAGGCTTATCTTGGGACCTATGCTCTTTGTCTAAGACCAGTTTAAGTGGCATGCTGGTTGCTGTTACCCAGTGTAGTAGAGTTCATAAAATGCATTTCCAACTCGATTGGAGGGGTACTTTTAGTGCAAATTTAATTTGTTCGCTTTTCCTTTGATTTGCACATATTGTCCACTAACTGATGCAATCTTAAAAAAGGAGCTTGGGTGAATTGCTTCAACACGTATCAGCTGCTTACCTTGAGGGTTGTAATTTCACTAAGCTGGTCAACAGGGACCATGCTCTGCGACAGTCCCTTAAGCCTCTCCTCGAGGTTCCCCACCTTGCTCTGCAGCAGTGTTCGCTCCTGCAGGATGCCGTTGATCTTAGAGTTGATTTCCAGGGACAAGTTCTTGATCTCCTCATTGTTGGCTTTCAAGAAATTGGTGGTCTTCTTCAGCTCCTCCTCTTCCTCCTTGATCTCTGAGGTGACCACTGAGAGCTGGTAAAAAGAACGGTCAAAAATGTTCAACTTTTGGAAGATGTCGTTGATTTGGGCTTTGGTCTTGTGGACAAACTCCCGTAAACTCTGGCCCAGCTGCAGGAGGCCGTTTGCAAGTAGGCGGACATCATCCAGCATGGCAAACCGAGACTTTGCCTCAGTTGGGCTTGGCACTGTGGTAAAAGCCTGAGAGGGCATGGTGGGGTACTCCTGTCTACCTGAGGACTCCACAGGAACAGCAGCAGCAGAGCCAGCTAGCAGCAGCAACAGGCAGAACAGCTTCATCATGACTTTCTTGTCCAATCCTGGATTGTGGAATATTTTCGAACACAGTGTGTCACTCCTCTGGCTTTTCTTGACTTTGTGCTCTTTTCGATGGTCGTTTTCTCCCTCTGCCTAGAACCTAGACTTACTTGCTGTTTAAATGAAGTGAGAGCTGCAGGCTGCCCTGTGTTATATACTGCCCTCTCAGTAGAGGAGGGGGGGATTAGCTGATCATTAAACCCTACTATGTTTTAGCTCTGTACCCTACCTCCTCCCAAATCCCCCCCGAGCCCTCCCTCTCCTGAACAAACAAATCACAGCAGTGAGCAAATGACATATACATCCCCCCCTTCTCTACTACCCATTTAACCCCAATCCCCTCTCCATACCACACCCTACCCTGTTCTCCATCTGTGGTGCAGAGCTTTAGCTGATCAGCAGAAAGCCAACAATGGCCATCACAGGTTTTTGATGGATCGTCAGTCTGATCAATCTCAAACCTTATAACCCTGCACACACTTGCTCTGATTGATAATACTGTGTGTAATTAATGCTGTTGGGGTTGATTTAGCATCCTGCTGAATCAGCCCAGCACCAGGCTCCCTTCCTCTCTCTCCCTCCTTCTCTCTCTACATAGGGAGGGGAATGAGCCTGTCATCTTTGCCAGGGTTGAGCTTCTGGGCATGAATGATGTTGGAGAGTTTGGACAGTGTGTACTCATCATCTCATTTTTATTGCTCAGCCTTGTCATTTTTTTTTTCCAAGTTTGTCATGCCTTGTGTGATATTTTTCAATGCCACCAAACATGAAATGGAGAATATATAGTTTACTGATTAGCTTGCAGCTTTTAAATGAATGTTCTTGTGCGGGGAGTCCTGTCGTAAAAAACAATCTTTATGGAAATTTCTTAGTAAGTTGTTTCACACAGACTTGAAATGTTGGTGAAATATGCCCACCTTCAGCCAGAGAGGGAGGAGGAACTAATCAGTGAAATGACTTGGTGTAGTATTTTTTAATTGGAATATAAATATTTATACTTTTGGCAGTCTTAACTGTGTGGTTCTCAACCTCTAACGTAAGCTTGTCCTGTTATGTGTGTGAAAAAAGCCTTCCAGACTGAAGAATTGCTGTGTCAGGCCGTCATTGCATTTTTGGATAATCAAAGCTTGAAATTAGTTCTTGTTCATACAGGCATGTATACATTGAAAATATCTTGTTTGCAACTTTTGTGGAATTTTGCTGTTTGTTATATTCTCAGTGTTCAGCAGATCAATCACTTTAAATGCTATCAGAAGGTTTTCGGTTTGATTCCTGGCCTTGGCATTCTATATGTTGAAGTATCCAAACTTCAAACTTTATTTATTTATATGGCACTTTTCATACTTAAAAAGCAACACAAAGTGCCTTACAGAGGCTAAAAACCTTGGGCAGGATAGTGAACCCCAAATTGCTGTGTGCCTGAATGGTTAATGCTTGTAACGAGCAGGTGGCGTAGCTGCTGTCGTACGAATGTGTGTGTGAATAGGTGAATGCAGAGTTGGGTTATAAAAGCGCTTTGAGTGGTTGTCAGACTAGAAAAGTGCTATATAAATACAGTCCACTTACTACTTGATTAGCTTTGGTTTAAAATGGAAATATTTCTGCACTGTGGCTGTTACAGTACACCTTAAAATACCACATAGTCATCTTAATGAGCTTTCTCTAGTAATTTGCGGTTATAGGGATGGATGACTGCAGTTCTCTGTAATGAATGACTGCTTCTTTTTTCATAAGAACATAGCAGAAAGAAAGGGAAATATTTTACCGCGGACTGAGTGAGTGTACCAGGAATTTGGTTGATCAGCCTAAAGCCGGGAATGATATTGAGTATCCTTCATGCAGTGGTTAACACTGTGTCTTAACAGCAAGATGGTTAGGGGTTTGAACCTGTCATGGAGGCATGCTGAGGCATTTCTCTGTGGAGCTGCCGTGTCCTTGCCCAAGTTGAACTTTGCAGTGGAATCTTTACTCGACAAATTACAAACATGGCACTGAACGACCTCAGCAACCAGTTGAAATAATATGATGTCCACTGTCCACTGCTATGTTTGTTTTGTGGTTAATTTTAACCCGAATATTCAATTAGACGGATATTTGTTAGTTAGATAGGTATTTGGTTTTCAAGTTTGGGATTTGGATGTTTGTTTTGTTTGTTTTTTTTGCTGAATGTAGGCTATCAATAAAGGTGAACTGCAGAATACTCTTTGTCAGCACGTTTGTGCACTACGATAAACCTTATCGATGTAAATCTTAAATCTTACATTTGTTGGAGCTAAGATGCTTTTGTTTCACAGCGCCTTGGAGGACCTTTGTCTTGGATTCAGAGCCTATTATTATGAGCACTTATGCAGGTCTGTAACTTATCAATGATAAGAGAATTGGTCAGAATCTGAAATATTCTTGTGGTACCATTTGTAGCAGTTGTAATTGATCACTGCATCTGCTCTGATAACGTGCTGTGAGTCAGTCCTTTGTTCCAGGTTTGGATGGTGTGGATACTGCCCCGTCCTTTGTTTATCGCAAGGTGAAAAAGTCATGCTCACACACTATTGTAGCACACAGTTGGCTGAGTCGTCATTATTTAGTGGGATGAGGCCCTTTTTCGAGTGGAAAATTTGTTCATATTTTGCTGCACTTTAACAGATCTCTAACTTCTTGTACTTTTAAGAAACAGTCTAGGGTTGGGTTGACCAAGAAGGATTAAATTAAACCGAATTTAGGCACATGTGAGATTTGTTGATTCAAGGTTATTTTCGCTCCTCACTGCATCTCACAGCTTTGTTTTAAACTCGTTTTATCCAAAATTTTTATTTGGATAGTGGCTCCAGCTGTCGCTGTTTTGGCAGTGCCTGACTTCGCATAACTGCTAGCTAATCCAAAAATGGGCAAAGAGGTGGAGCATGGGTGCAGTTGAGGCGGGCTGAATAAAACTTTGCTGCTAGCTATCACTCAAAGAGGCCATGCCCATAATTATGCATAACTTCAAGCCTCAATATAATTTAAACATGTCATATAAAAATTCACCCCCCCTCATGAACAGAGAAATTGGCTACAGAGACCAAAACCGTTTTTGTACCAGGCTGTAAACATGTTTATTTCTGCTGTAAAGTTGGGCATTTTAATCTTGGGGGCTGTGGGGATTGACGCCCTTTAGGAGCCAGAGTTAAGAGGCCAATGGAGGAACTGTTCTTTTTTTGCACTTCCAACTTAGCTCCATCTTTCAGCTGCATAGGTTGCTGCTTGGACCTGCTATGTGACATAAGTGGCACCTATGACTGCAACTAAAAGCACAGCCTCTACAAATATGGATCTAATATGAACATCTAATCATTTCAGGAGAATACATCATAGCAAGTTGGACCATTAGTAACATTTTCATGTTTTCAGTTACTAGAGAATAACTTTATCACCTGACCTGTTGGTGAAATGCATGCTGATGCATGTTTGGAGTCAGTTAGCAATGCCCTTGTCTATTCATGTAGCCTCTGAGCTCAATGGAAAAAGTGGATAACTGTCATCTGACAGTGGGGATTGTACTGGGAGACCTGTAGAGTTTGCAGAGCAGAGTTTGCTTTCAGTGTATTCATGTGTACTGATTAACCAAAGTTGAATCTGACTATTACAGTATCTGTTCAAAATGTGCCTGTTTGAATGGCTGGCTGTTTGGGACCAGGCTACTTCCACAAGCAAAAGTGTTCGTTCTAAGAGTTACATCGCCGATGCTCAAAACGTTTGAGTTTAGAGAAACAAAATTGAAAACTTATTGAATGGAGCTGTTTTCGGCATGCCATTCAGCACTCTAACAGTTAATAGGGCTTCCTGTTAACTGTGTTTTATTGGGGTCCTGATACGCTCACACTGCACTTCCTTGGATCCTCGGCAATATCCCCCAAGTACATACACCCAAGTGCAAAATCAATCATAATTGTTAAGACATGCTAGTTGGGGGAGACCGAAGAAGAGAATGAGCAACATTGAATAATCAGACCAGAGAGATTCCCACGCTTCCTTGTCAGTTGTGTTTCCAGCTGTGGTCTCTGTGGAACCATCCCCCACAGACTTGACCACGTCATTGCGGTTTGTCAGCTGATCCCGGGTTACTTTGCACTTCCTATTGCAGGACCTCCTCTGCTTTCACATCAGTGTAGTAACCCGTGTTTTTAACAGCACAGCAAAGTTTCACTATTTTGATATCTTATCAGAAGTTCATGTGTTTCAGCTGACTGATGTTTGTGCTCCACCTTGAACTTTATCCTGTAATTTTCAAAAAGATTTTTGGTGTGATGATGCAGAATAGTTTTCTCTAATGTTACCATCTTTGGGCTGTATGATTAAGGGGGATAACAATTTTTCACTGCACCTCTCAAATCATCAGCTGTCTTTTTAGACAGATAGTTGTCATCTACCATGGCTCAAACTCTCCTCCTCCCCCTGTGCTCTCACCTCTCTGAAAAAACACCTCCCGTGGTTAGTGACAGGCCAAGCCTCCCGTATTCACCAATTAGAGGATGTTTTACCTACCATGGTGGCCTTGCCCTCTCAAATTTCGCAGTTCATGGAATCTGATGTAACTATGCTGAGTAACTAGGTCAAGCACTTTCAAAGACCCTTGGCTTAGATATCAGAGTAAGAGGTCACAGTGAATGGAAATGGATGTTGTTGTTAGGGTTATGTTGTACTGTTTTATATACAGTGTCTGATGAAGTTACATTACAGTATTATCAGATGTAGTGTTGAAGTTAAAGTCAACTTTTTATTTAGGAAGTAGTTCCTAAAGGAAGCCCTGTAACTCTAGATATATGTTAGAGCTTTGTGTTCATTTATTTTAAAGCTGGTTTTCTGCTACATGCACAACTCAAATAGATGAAGAATCCATGTTTTGATTTACTATTCACTGCATCTTTTATTATTCCACCTAAGGCAAAGTGGATTGGAATATCATTCTTAGTTCATGACATGAATGCATAATATGTGTATTCTTCTGTAAAACTAGCTGACACTGCTGCTCATTTATTTTACATACTATCAAATTTATGTTATACTTTGGCTGCATGTCTGCCGTCAGATGCCTTTTTTGTGAATGCCACCCATTGCCTCAAGAGTTTCATTAATTCTCAGAATTTAGGTTGTGCCTTATTTTTTCTGTTTGTGTCTCATGTCTGCTTTCTAGGAATCTGCTGTATGTGAACCCTCAGAGTCTTAACTTTGCCAACCGCCAAGGCTCCGCCCGCAACATCACAGTCAAAGTGCAATTTATGAATGGAGAGGACCCAAACAATGCAATGCCGGTACGCCATAATGACATTTTATAAGTTATAAGGAAACAATTCTTGTTTTTGAATTTATGTTCGTCGACTCAGCCATCTCAGTTATATGTTTTATTAAGTGAGTGGCAAAGCCAGTCTAGTTGTGCAGTAACAGCACTACTTTATTCTAGTTGTGTTCCTAACATGACTTCATGACCATCTGAAAACATTCTTTTTAATCCTCCAGGTGATATTTGGGAAGTCCAGCTGTGCAGATTTTGCTAAAGAAGCCTATACTGCTGTGGTGTACCATAACAGGTAAGTTGTCTGTCTTCGGGCATCTTTTGGTTGGAATAGTCTCTGTAGAGTGCTGCAGGAAACCTGTGATTGGAATGGTGATGAAGCATAGATTGAAAATTAAATTCACAAACATTCTCCTTTAATTTAACGTCAGTGCAACAACTGCTCTTTCCTCCATTACCCTGCCTTTGATGGCGTTCATTAAAGAATAGGTTAAGTCAACCCTCAGGATGTTGTCAAGTGGTGTCCTTGGCATAAGTTTCTTTTATATCTACATAAGACTGGAGCGGTCTCTAATATTTTATCACCACTACTTGGCGTTTTTTACGACATGCAGTGGTTTGCCATTTGTCACTCAGGGGTCACACCTTCAAGGCTAAACTTAATCAACCTGTGAATAATGTGCTGCTGGACAATCATGTATCAGGACTTAATCCAGCCTTTAGAAGGGCATATAGGTAATGGTCAATAACAGTTTGCATTTCACTCAGAAACGGCACAATATTTCTCTTTGAAAAGGAACATATGAAGAAAAAAAAAACATTGACAAGAAATGATTAGAACTCTTCTAAAAGAAGTGCTTTGTAATCATCAAACCCTTCCACATTGTGCTTGTATCTGCTTTTGGCTTTGGTGTAATATGCTCAGCCAATAACCCATCATCTTTTCCACTGTGATAAAAGTTGCTGCTAGTGCAGCTCCTCCTGGAGGATTATACTTTTGTTTAGCCCATAACCAAAATGTTTGTTCCCATGAGAAATGAGGGCCCCTCTGTGACCTTTTTAAGCAGTTTTGGTCATTTCTAGCCTCAAGGCAATCCTAGTGGGTTTGCTGATTGGCCAGCAGACAGTTTCCTCCTTGGGGACTATAAAGAATTCAGCTGAAGTGAATTATGATGTGTTATGTAAATTCTTTCTTTTTAGATCACTTGACTTCCACTATGAACCCCTGCTCTGTCTGCTCTGAGACAAAGATTCCCAAGATATAAATGGACTCAGCTGGAAATAGAATATGTGGTGATTTCAGCTGATTGGTGTATTTGTACATGCATGGATGAAAATCCATGAGAGAAGAGAAGGCATTCAGGAGAGAAAAGCAGTCGTACCCTTGTAGCCTAGCAGAAGCTCTGTTGAAAGGGAGACTTTGTTTGGTTATATCGTGTGTTCAGGCAATGGAAGATCCATAGTCAGTGTGGATATAATTAGAACTGTTAGGATTAAGTGGAATGCCCTTGAGATGACAGCCTGAACCACATGACTTAACCTGACTGCGCAGTTCGGAAACTAATCTATTTTGGCTGGCTGTCTGTCCTAATCTATTAGTTTATTGAATATAAAGCAGCTTCTAACACTGTTGTCGAATAGCTTTACCTTACTGTTACTGATTGCTGTGAACAGATCCCCTGACTTTCACGATGAGGTCAAGATCAAGCTGCCCGCCTCCCTGTCGGACCACCACCACATCCTCTTCACCTTTTACCACGTCAGCTGCCAGCAGAAGCAGAACACACCACTGGAGACCCCTGTGGGATACACGGTGGGTAGCAGTCGCTGGTACACCTGCAGTGACTACACAGGATGTTACTGCGGTTACTCGCACTCTCATTATTGCAGTGTTCCTGCAGGCAGAGGTGTGAACTCATTCACACGTGTGTTATACACAGTTGGGCCTTTCTCTCTTTCACACAGGCACACACTCGCTCCTTGTGTGTTAAACAGCACGTAGAGTTTTAGACAAATGTGCATGTGTTCACTTGAAGCTTTAAGAAGACTGGGGTGAATTTAAAATATGTACTGAATAAAGAATGATATTATCCTCTGTGTGTTTTTTGCCCTTTATGTTCCTTTGATCTGTTTCTTTCTTGCTCTCTCTGTAGTGGATCCCCATGCTGCAAAATGGGCGTCTGCGCACGGGACACTTCTGTCTGCCCGTGTCTCTGGAAAAACCTCCGCAGTCCTACTCTGTTCTTTCACCAGATGTAAGACAGCATTTCCTTAACGATGCACATGTGTTTAAAGTATGAATACACGATGCAATGTATACAAAAGGATTATTTCTTATTATGTATTTAGTTTATAATAAGGAACTCAGTCAAGACATATTTGAAAGGGCAACTATGACATTTTTGAACTGTGTTTTTGAGGAATATATTAAGCAGCTTTATGTCAGGGAGTCTCTGAGTAGACTTTGTAATACATATTAAAAAAGGAACATTGGCAACACTTCTAACCTCTGTGTTTTGATGGAATAGCCTTTAAACCTTCTTAATTCAAGCAGAATCAGTCATTAGTTTTCAGTGCTTATAAAATGTTCTTTTTGCCAATGCAGCAGTGATCAACTCTGGCATTATTGTATTTCAGGTTCCTCTCCCAGGGATGAAGTGGGTTGACAACCATCGAGGAGTATTTAATGTGGAAGTGGTGACTGTTTCAACCATCCACACACAGGTAACAGTACTGTATACAGTTGTTTTACTAACAATGTTTCAGGCATTTGGGGATTAAACTTCTTCATCTCTCCTGACTCAGTCATCAGTACATTTATGAGCAGAGGGAGAATGCAGCTGGAACATTAAAGCCTTGTAATAGCAAAACAATCAGCTTCTCAGGAATGAAGAATAACAGTTTTATTGTATAACATGAGGTGCCATAGAATCCTTTTCATAAGCATCATTTTACTTGAATTTCATTTACAGCGAAGAGAAACAAACACACAGTGTTTTCACATTTAGGCAGTAATTCCCTCCAAGCACCAGTTCATTAGTGGGGGAAGCTCGCCTCACCAGTAATTTACTGGGGTCTACTCCATCTCTGTGTCGGCTGGGGTGTGGAGGGCTTGACTGTGGTCCCCAGGAACCTAACTGGGACTAATGTGCTCATAAATCACTGCTCCTGGCACAGATTAGACTGGCTGGATTCTGCTATGTTCTTGTAGTAAAGTTCGTTTTGTGGTTTGGACTTGGTGAGCCAACTTACAGACCCAAGCTTTCTTTTGTTTATTGACTCCCCCCTTTTTCCTCTTCACCTTACTCTACCTTTAACACTTGTATGTTTTGGTGTCTTTTTCTCTCCATCTATCTTTATCATCTCTTCTGTTTTTTAACCATCCATGTCTTTCTATGTATTCTTTCCTGAATTGCCTTGCATTTTTTTGCAAGCAAATTTCTCACTCTCTCCTCTCCTTTACCCCCCACCCCCACCCCCACCCCCACCCCTCTCCCTCTCCAGGACCAGTACCTGGATAAATTCTTTGCCTTGGTACACGCTCTGGACGAGCACATGTTCCCAGTCCGGATAGGAGACATGCGCATCATGGAGAACAACCTGGAGGCCGAGCTGAAGTCCAGCATTGCAGCGCTCAACTCCTCCCAGCTGGAGCCAGTGGTTCGATTCCTTCACCTCCTGCTCGACAAGTTGGTGTTACTTGTAGTGCGGCCACCGGTCATTGCTGGGCAGATAGGTATGATACTGTGTTGGTCTTATCAATTGAGCCACTTTCTGGAGATATTAATTGTTTCTTTTTATGTACAGGGATGATGAATATAATTTAAATTCATTCCTAAATTTGATCACGGCAAGTTTTTTCACCACTGCATCTGCATCCACTCAAAACTAGCTGAAATGGAATATGTCAGTATAATCAAAGATTTCAGATGTATTCTGATCCCATCATATGATGCTATATCTTTGTTGTGTACAACATATATTCTGTGTAATATACAGTATATGTGTAATGACTGTTTTTGATGTTTGCAATTTTAGCTTGAAAAAGATTCAGCTGGGCAGATGTTGACATGAACCAACTGACCCCTGCATAGCAAAATCTATAGTTCAGCTTCTGTGTTCATTGTTACAGTGCCCACTTCATCCTGCACAGTAACACTGGCTCAGAATTCTCTAAGAATAACATAAAGTTGTGTCTAAAGCAATGTTTTTCACATGGAAAATTAAGACATGCGAAAGTCATGGTTACTCTAAAAAAACAAACGTTTACCTGATGGGAACTCAGCATTTTAAAGGACATAGAAATGACCATTCACAGTCACTCAGACCGCCATCTGAGGCATCATAATTCCAAAAGCATTTGTATGGGCAGTATTTAGGAGACATGGAAAGGTCCAAATGTTTAGGCATAGACATGTGTTATTGTGTGATCATGTTTTTGGACGTTGTATTTTGTGTTAGTCATCTTTTTGTGTATCTGTATCTTTTTTTCTTGCACATGTGTCACTTTGCTTCTGTCTGTGTGTGTGTGTGTGTATACCTGTGTGTGTTTCAGTGAATCTGGGCCAGGCGTCCTTTGAGGTCATGGCAGCCATAGTGAACCGGCTTCATAAATATCTGGACACCAGCCAGGACATGCACGGGCGGAACGGCCTGCTGTCCTCTTACATCCACTACGTCTTCCGTTTGCCCAGCACTGACCCCAACTCACCCTCTCCAGGTATGTTACTGTCAGTACAGTTAACTGCCTCATATTTTCTTTATTCTATGTCTGTTTTTCTGTTTTCTCCTTTAAGTTAACCTCATCCAATCCCCAACTCACCTTCACTGGGTGTCTATTATCAAACCTACCTGCCATAATTTTTCTTCTCCTATTTCTTTTTTATCTTTTGCTTTTTTCCTCCCACATCTATTTTGTCTTCTGCCTGCCCAACAAAGACCCCAACTCATCCTCAACAGGTAGATATGGCTAACCACTGTACATCTTATTCTTTGTGCAATTGTTCTTTCCTCTAATATAATAATTACATTTCTTTCTTCATGTAATATTCCATTTTGGTCGAGCATTTGATGTGTGCTACGTGATTTCCAGCAACTGTCCTGCATCAGCTAATTAACCATCCACTGCCAAGACTCATTGGTTGCTAATCATTTCTGAATAAATACAACGATCTACTTACCTGTGTGTTCGCCACATGCTGTTGTGCTGTGTTACATTGGCTTTTTGATAAGAGGCAGCGTAAGTGCAATTTTAAGTTAACATTGGGAGCAGAGTTGATGTGCGACCTACAATAAATTATCACATCCCAGTTGTTCCATTTTGCTTCCTGTGTGTGTTGTCCCAGGCCCGGGAGGGTTGGGAGGTTCAGTTCACTATGCCACCATGGCTCGCTCAGCTGTTCGACCGGCCAGCCTCAACCTCAACCGCTCCCGTAGCCTTAGCAACAGTAACCCTGACATTTCCGGTACACCCACCTCTCCTGACGATGAGGTCCGCTCCATCATTGGCAGCAAGGTAAGGCCATCAAACGGTGTCTTTTGTCATACATGAGCCCATAACTTCTTTTGTTGAGCAGATTTTCTGTTAGGGCGTAAAAGATGTATGCAGATATCAGAGTTAAATATTTAATATTGCCGTAGTCAAGAAACTCACTGGTTTGTGATGTATTTTAGGCATGCTCATGCAAGGTGATTGTATGGAATCCATAGTTCTTAACCGACATCAAGGCAGAGGCCTTCCATGTGCACACAGAGCCAGGGGACTATTTTATCAACATGTAAACTGTATAGCCATTACGTAAAACACAAACTTGGACATCTTATCTCTCTAACCGCTGTAACAGCAGCCTCACGCACACTCACACACACAATGCTGAGTGTGTGCAGGTCCTGAAAGGCATGAGAGGCATTTAGCTTATGGTCAGAGCAGAGAGCAGATGCTGCCAAGAAGATACAGCAGGCCATTGTTTTTACAGTCATATATCATTTGAAGACATTAAGAATTGTTTAGTCTTGTCTGTCTCTTCTGGTTTTCTTTGTTTCTCTTTATTTCATTTAATTTACATGTCGTCATGTTTTTTGTCTTGTACAATTTGTGATTTCCCACTTCGAACATTTTTTTATTTCACCCAAAATGAGCCCAACAGTGACTGAATGCAGCCCCTTGTTTGATGAATGTTCCCTTTACTGCTAATACTGAACTAAACCTTTCTTCTCTTGTCTCTGAGGGAGGGGAAGTTATTTTTTAAAGCGGGAGAGAGAGGGAGAGAGAGAGAGAGAGAACCTATGTGCTTTGCTCCTCTGTGGTGATGATTTGGATTTTTAATTTACTGACAGCTAACCTTTTTTGGTCCTTTGGCATCTTTCAGCAACCCTGACCTCTGAACCTCTTTAACCTGTCATTATTCCTTCCCTCCTCCTTCCCCCGTGCTGCTCGCTCATTCCCTTGCTTCCTGCCTGCCTTGTGTCCTTTGACCTTGGCACGCCTAGGGCTTAGACCGCTCCAACTCGTGGGTGCACACCATGGGCTGTAAGAGTGCCCCCTGGGGATCCAGCCCTGGGTCCGCTCCAGAAACCATACAGGTGGTTTTATGAATGCCCCATCCTCCACTTTGCCTCACTGCAAAAACAACCTCACCCTATTCACCTTGAAGGGATACTGGGATATTTAGGAGTTTTGGTTTATTGGTGTACTTTGCCAGAGTTACAGAAAGAAAGGGGAGAGCTGGGGCAATCCATATCCTCCCAGATAAATACTTAAAGGTTTGCATTTTTTATGTCCTGTTGCCTTAAGAGCATCTTTCAGTTATAGATTCAGCCTATGGTGAAGCTACTTCTGGAGGTTTTATGTCACATTAGTATGATTGCCAACCACCTAAGTTTCTCCAAACTAGAGAGATTTCTAAAGCATATGCAGCGTGACTAGTGAAACACAAAGACATGCATAAAAGACCAAAACTTCAGAATATGACAGTATTCTGCTAAACTTTAAATCACAACCCTCCCATGATCCTGTACATGGGAGTCACAGCCGCCTCCATGACCCTCTATCTCTCATGCTAGAGTCTCAGGTATTATCCCCCTTCACTTATCACATCTAACACCTCCCTTTTTCTCCGTACTTGCATGAAGACACATAGTCCTAAATCTCAGTGCCAGTTTACCAGAGTGATTCATGGAAGCAATTTATTGAACATTGTTGGCCTTCCTTTCTTTCTGTTAAGCTCGCCTGCCATTTTTGGTCTACAGTGGTCAGTTAGAGCTAAACTGAAAACCAACACACACTATGATCTTTTTCTGTGTGTGTATTTCGCAAAGGATAGTTGGAGTAGTAGAGAAAAAGAGTAGTGTTAGAAATCATCTTCATGACAGGAGTAGATTTTTTTTACATTCATTTTCTTTCCTTTTCTCCTTTCTGCCGCTAACACAGCCATTCACTCTCTCTGCATTAATCTCACGATCTCCACTCTCAGCTAGTATCCCTGCATGACTTTCTCCCAACCTTGCATAGCATTCACTTTGTCACTGGAGCATGGTATACCTGTGAGTGCGAGTGTGTGTCTGTCTACATGTATGACATCTTTGCCAGCTTCACTTTCCACCTTCATGCTGTTATGTCCTCTGTCATTTTTAGTTGTCATGACAAAAGCCTGTTTTTATCACTAATTTATAACACATTCAATATTATGAATATCAAGAAATCAAAATCGAATTAATTCTGCATCTATGCAACATTGACAGCATTTACATTATTAGCGTTTAATCAGAGATGGAACATTATGTCCCTCTACTTACCAATAATGATACCTTTAGAACTGTAGGATGGTTTTTCCCATATGCTATTTTATATCTCTCAAGTAATAGATTTACCTGGAGGGATGCAGAATGGCACAACATTAAGCAATGGCTGTAACATCAAGGAAAGGCAAACCAATACAACGTCTCCACTTGATCTTACGGCCCTTTTTGCAGCCATTTTGCATCCCACTTTTAAGGCTGCTCATGTATCTGACTGTTTTAGATTACGGGTGCAACACTCTGAAGTGTTGCGGCCCTGTCCTGTGTCTAATTGTGTCGTGTCTTCATTTGTGACAAGTGTGTGCAAGAGATCACGCGGCGTGCATGTGGGTGTGTGTGACCCAGCGAACACATTTTCCCTGTGCGCTGAGGAAAAAGGTGCAACCCCACACTTCCGTTGCTCCTCCACTAACCTTGTTGTCACCGTTCCATTCATCCCACCCATAGGCCATGGAGCGCTGTGGCAATCGCATGTCTTCGCACACTGAGAGCGCCAGTTTCTTGCAAACTTTAACAGGACGGTTGCCCACAAAAAAGGTAGAGCCACTTGCACTGGGGGAGGAGCCAACCCCGCCCACCTCTTTACTCGCCTCCTCACCTGTCTTGTCTGTGGATGTGTGCCTCTGGATTGATTGGTGTCGTATTTGGTGGTTGTGGAGTCTTGTTGAATGCTGAATGTCACCGATCTGCCTCATGTTCTGAATGTGTCGAGGAGTTTTTGGTGTGACATGAATGTTGGTTTTGTTCTGGCTAATGCTGTCTGGCTAACTTAGTCTGGGAAGCCTCCTTTCAGTGCATGTGTGTTTGGGTTTCATTTAAGAAAGTACGACACTGTTTGTCTTCCAATCACCTTACTACGACCGTACAAGAGATATCATACCAGAAATGCAAACACGTGGACAGTTTAGTAGCTATCAGGATACAATCTGATGTTAAGTTTACTAATACTGAAGAAGTAATTTCCCCAAAAACTCTTAACACAAGTTCTGTTTACTGATTTTTTCCCCAGAGCTTCCAACCTCAATTCAGTCTTCGTCAGCAGATGTTTTTTGCTTGGTTGTTTGTTCTGAATAGTACTCAGTCATCAATACTGACTACTTTAAAGAAGTAGAAACTATATTTCACACATAAATTCTACAAGAGATTAACAAAATGTCTTGCTCATTTCTAATAATTATATTACATCGAAAAGATTTAAGGAGGACTTGCCAGACTCGAATAAGGGTCAGTGTGTTAGCCAGCCTGTTTTGAATGTTGGTTATGTATAAAGACATGCGCCTACATAAATGCAAGTTATTGATATGTAGTCATTAAGAAGAATTAACTAAAATCTTTTCAGCTGTTTATGCTGTTATCACTAGCTACATTATGAAATGCTGTCATTTGCATGATGACATGAGTGCATTTCTCATCATTTCTCAGAGCTAAAAATTGTTGCACACATCTTTAAATTATATTTTGTGGTTCTTTTTTGGTTACTTTTAATGTATTTGTTTAGCCTGTTTGGAGTTGGTAGCTGTAACATGTATATATAACATTTTCCCATTACACTTTGTCTTTAATCAAGTTAATTTTCAGTGTTTTGGGCACAGGAGCTCTACTGGACTGTATTATTCTTAAAGAAAATTTCATGTCATATCCCCCGTTTAGTAATACAGTTTGTAATCCAGTTAACAGTATATTCACCAAATGACCTGCTCACACCATGTAGACATACGTATCTTTTAGTTGAAGATGCACAGCAATACTTCTGGTGGTGCCTCACATTCTCTCTGTCTGGCTTTATTGCCTCCCTCTTTCTATCGCTCCCTCTCCTCTTCTTTTGTCTCTGTTTTCTGCTTTCCTGCTCTGTTCAGCTCTTCCACGAGGAGTTGGCCCTCCAGTGGGTGGTGAGCAGTGGAAGCGTCAGGGAGGGCGCTCTACAGCAGGCCTGGTTTTTCTTTGAACTCATGGTAGGAAACAATATTTTTACACCTAAAAACAGCTTTGACTTTGATGGAAATGTCTCCTGTAGTTGTTAGCAGGTATGACAGTGAAATGCTTTTTCCGTGACAATATCTTGTGTTTTGGCCGCAGGTGAAAAGCATCATCCACCACCTGTACTTTACTGACCGCTTAGAATCACCCAGGAAGAACCGTTTCCCAGAACGCTTCATGGATGACATTACAGCCCTGGTTAGCACCATCGCTGGCGACATTGTGTCTCGCTTCCAGAAGGTAAGTATTGGCCTGGTGAAGTGTTCCATGGTATCACAATGGGCACGCAATTTGTGGACTATCATGGGGACTTAAATGAGTCTTTTCAAAGTTGTATTAAAACAGATTGTACTGTAATTTTCTTTACACTCCGTTCGTGTTTTCGGCTTTCATAATGTGGCACAATACTTCTTAGGCCCCGAGGTTGTCCCAGATTTCACACAGTGTAATAAAGCAGAAATCATGCTCAGACTGCAAACTTTTTAAGACGTGTTTATCTGATCCAATCAGGACCTAGAGTTGGTGGAGAGACTAAACACAAGTCTGGCCTTCTTTCTCAACGATTTGCTGTCAGTCATGGACCGCGGCTTTGTCTTCACTCTAATCAGAGCATACTGGAAACAGGTAACGGCCTCATTGAGATTCACCAATATGTTCCATTTCTTTTACATGTTACTGTGTTTTTGGTCATGATAAAGAACAATACAATTATAGCTGGATTAGTGTGAGTGAGGAAAAAGCAGACCTGGAACGCTGAGTGACATTCACCTACAATCAGATGAACTATGAGAAGTATGCAAATGATTTTGTATGACCCCCCAGCACAAATTAAGATGCTCTTTTGTTGTGGATATTCATTGGAAGCTACTGCCAGATATTGTCCTTGTTGTCTGTGTTCTAGTGCTGTGAAGCTTACCTTTCATGCTGGGTCTTGCGATCAGTTTAAGATTTATAAATAAAGCATTTCAGGTTTGTGATTATATTTTTAAATTTCCATTAATTTGACAGCACATACTCCCATGTTTTCTCTGTCCAGGTGTCCACAAAGCTTTATGCTCTGCAGAACCCAACCCTGGAGTCTTTGAGGCTTGATTTCTTGAGAATTGTTTGCAGTCACGAGCACTACGTCACCCTCAACCTGCCCTGCAGTCTGCTCACCCCGCCTGCATCGCCCTCCCCCTCTGTGTCTTCAGCAACTTCACAGGTCAGATGAAAGGTGGTGAAGGGAAATTGAAATGCCTGCATACCAATAGACCTCCACCCTGTGAATATAGTCTTACGCTATCAAAACTTAGCAACTTGAAACAAATAAGACTTGTTTCCTTTGTTCACAGACAAAGTAATCAGTTAAAATATTAATGCTTTTACTTGATTGGGTGTTCTGTGTTCTCTCCTCCCTCCCACAGAGCTCTGGTTTCTCCACACATGTCCAGGACCAAAAGATAGCCAACATGTTTGAGCTGTCTGTCCCCTTCCGAGAGCAGCACTATCTGGCTGGACTGGTGCTATCTGAACTGTCTGTGATACTTGATCCAGAAAATGAGGGGTTAGCATGCTTTGGATGCACACTTTCTACAAATTTTGCCAAGAAAATCTTTATGTCTGAGTGAGGATCAAGATGATGGTTGAGTTTCAGGCATTAAAGACTGATAATGGAAGGTCCTTAGAAAGTCATCTTTATGGATGGCTGTCATTATTGTAGAGAAAGGAAAGCGATATTGTCAGGTTAGAGCCTGTGTATGTGTTGAGAGATAAGCCTTTACAAGCATTGGAATGAGTTACGGTTATGCAGCATTGCCTTAATGTGAATAGGTTCCCTTGTTCTGTCGTCCACTGAGCTTTTGTTTAAATGAATTACTGTATCTCTTCCTTTCTTTTTGCTTTTCTTGTTTGTCCTTCTTCCGACTTTTCACTGCAGGATGTTTGGTCTGCATAAGAAAGTGGTGAGTGTCGTTCATAACCTCCTGTCCAGCCATGACTCTGACCCACGCTACGCTGATCCTGAGGTCAAGGCCCGAGTCGCCATGCTCTACCTGCCTCTCATTGGCATCGTCATGGAAACACTACCACAACTCCATGATTTCACAGGTTAGGAGCTAATTTGAACATACAGTAGTTTAACTATCTCGTTTAACTACCTGCTATGCTATCCGCATTGACTCAAACTGTCCAGTGTACCTGGACTGGAGGTGCATCGGTTTCAGTGTTCAGTGACCCTCTAACTGATCTGAAATGAAACGGGTGTACATAAATGAGGTAAATAGCATAAATAAAATATTTTTATTTTTTTCTCTCTTTGCGTGTAAATTTGACTGGTACAGAATTGGATATACCTGACTCTGATTGGCTGGTCAGTAATCATGGCCATTCATGCTGGAAACCGGCCGATCAGTTAGTGCATCACTGGTCATAACCAAATGTTCTCTTTCCACTTTCCAATCAGAAGCACTCTTTCAAGATTTCCTTTGATTGAAACAGTTGAGAATGAGGCATGAAGCATTGCGGCACACATCAGTAATTTGCCAAACTTCTGTTTTTTCCCTGCAGAATGAGGCACGTTGCAATATATTGTGGTAAAATCCCAAATAACCTAAAGTTACGTTGTGACCTACAATAATGTATTGTTTGGAGTCCAAGAGGTTGTCATTTGACATGCAAAGGATTTGACCTGCTTACATAATGGACCAGCTGATCTCTAACCCCAGTTCATACATTTTATCTCCTTTAACCCCCTACCCTGTAGTGAAGCCCTCCCTGGACCTTGAGCTTGTTTTTAAATGACCACTTATTAACATTTAAGTATTAGCAGTACCTCCAGTCTCAGTTAAGCTCATGGTATAAAGTTTTAATTCATAGCAACTGTTTTGTGTGATCAGTCTTAGTTTTACTTTTTTATAATTGGTAATCGTTTCTAAAATTGAACCATATCCCATTCACAGCATCCCAGTCAGGTTTATATTTACTATAAACATAACCGTATTTTTCCTGTGTTGTCTCATCTTTTCTGTCCTTTTTTGTGCCAGTAGAGTCCCATAACCAGTGGGGTCGGCCAGGTGGTCCCCAGGGGGCAGCGATGGGCAGCAGCGGAGAAGAAGCAGAGGCAGAGGGTAACAGCCTGATCAGCCAGACTGTTGCCATGGCTATAGCAGGCACCTCCACTGCCTCCCCAATGTCCCGACCAAGCAGCTTCTTGCTCAACTCGCAGGTAAGTTCCTGTTTCACAGGAATCGGCATTAATGTAAAATGGATACAAAATGTTAAACACCAGGCTTTTTATCATACCTCTTCTGTCTTCCTTTGGTCCCTCTGCGTTCTTTCCTCTCTGTTCACTCCTCCTGGTCCATCTCTCCAGGCGAGTCGTCAGCACGGCAGCTTCTCGGCCGAGTCAAGTCGCAGTCTGCTTATCTGCCTGCTTTGGGTGCTGAAGAACGCTGATGAGCTGGTGTTACAGAAGTGGTTCACAGACCTGTCGGTGTCCCAGCTCAACCGCCTGTTGGATCTCCTCTACCTCTGCGTCTCCTGCTTTGAGTACAAGGTAACATCAACAGTGAATATATGTCAGACTGATGATTGATCACTGTGTCATTGTCACAGGCACACAGTGGGATGGGGCATCATCGGTAACAAGTGCACCAGTCTCTTCACTGTATCTTCTTTTACATCTATGTCCCACAAATCAAGAATCTCTTCGGCTCCTTGTAATATTTCTCAATGAATCAGTTTACTCAAATCAGCCATCTTAGGTGGAATAAACAGGAAAGTGTAACCAGCTAAGTGTTAGTACAGAAGAAACAAAACAAAAAAAAAGATTTTCTCAAACATAACTCTGAGTTGTGCTTTGCAGTGGACTTTCATATGTGCTCACATATGTTCACATTTTGTTTTAAATCTTTGGTGGGTGATAAGGTCTGCACTATCCTTCCTTACAGAACTTGAGCTTCTCTGCAATTAATACGCTATTGCTGCCGAAAGTGGCGATAAAACAGCAGACCACTTGTTGCTTTCTCTGCTATAATCATCTATTCCTTTCTGTGTATTTCAAGCTGTTTCTGCTGTACTATTCACTTGCTTTTATATGACTAACCTGCTTTGCTTGCTGAGTGCTGTGCTGCTATTAACTTCCCCGCTATGTTCTCTGTCCGTCCATTCACCATCTTCTTGCATCATGGATACAAGGCCCATGTTGTGTTCACCATGCAGGGGAAGAAGGCGTTTGAAAGAATGAACAGCCTGACCTTTAAGAAGTCCAAAGACATGAAGGCCAAGCTGGAGGAGGCCATACTGGGCAGCATCGGGGCCAGACAGGAGATGGTGCGACGCAGCCGGGGACAGCTAGGTGGAGGCACACTTTTCGCACATGCACTTACACAACTGCATATCTAGGGAGCGCACACGGATGCAAATAGAACCACATGTAAACAAATGCAAAGGCTGTAAAAAGAAATGCTAAACCAAGAGAAAGATTGTCCACCTTAGACAAATGGCCAAGTACAGACCACAACAAATTACTATATCCTGCTTTATAAACAACACACACAACACACGTACAACTGTATCTTTTGAATACTGTAGACACAGCTGCAGTCATTAGACCAAATTTTGGCATGTTTAACTGTGTACACACTGTTCTTTCACCACCAATAAAAAAAAGGTAAATAATCCTTTCTCCACCATTTAGAGCGGAGTCCATCTGGTAGTGCTTTTGGCAGTCAGGAGAACCTTCGATGGAGGAAGGACATGACCCACTGGAGACAAAACAGTGAAAAGATGGACAAGTATGCACTTTATAACACTTTATCCACTTTCTTCATCATTCTTTATGTCACAGAAAAGGCCTGAAAGACCCTCTCAAGACACCCCAAGCACACACACACACACACACACACACACACACACACACACACACACACACACACAGATCATTTAAAGGATGTATAAAACAAATCCATAAATGTGTACTTATGGCTCCATGTGGACTCCCGGAATTTTTAGAAGTAAAATCAGTCATTTAAAAGAATAAACTAATGCATTATGTGCTGTGCTTAAGAGTGAAACAAAATATGAAAATGACCATCCTTTAGTCCTCCTATCAGGATATCACTGCTATAGTCCATCGAGTCATGAATATAAATCATCACAAACAAGCCAAAGTCTACTCACTGATCATTGTTATTATCCATATGTTATGCTGGATTTGCATAGAAACAGAATCAGGCTTATTTAAATATGACTGCAACATGTTAAAATTCCCATGTTTGCCCAGCAACTACAGAAATCTGTTTGCATGCACTCTTTAAGAAAAGTTGCAGCTCTGTATCTTATGCCACCACAGCAAAAGATACCATGCTATGCTTGTTTTTTTTCTTTGAAGTTTAAGTTTTCTGTGTTCTTTTGTAAATTCAGCTCCAGCCTTTGTTTTCTGTTAATCTCCATTTGTTCTCTCACGTTGCTCTGTGTGTGTATGTAGGACTCACAGATCAGTCAGGTATTGTATGGTCCACATTTGCTGTGTGCTCCTTTGAATTCCCCCCCGCTTTAGTTCCTCATTTATGGTGTATTCACATGCTTGTGAGCAGTTAGTCTGTTGTAGTAGACACTAAATGAGTCTATTACCGGATTTCCTCAAATAATGGCTGGAGCCTTTCTTTACTCCAACTGCAGAGGGTACCAGGTCTTTATTTGAGATAGACCTTTATTTCTAATTCCCTGTTTGAAAAGTGTATTTGGACATATTTTAGTTCAAGGCCTCTTTGTTTTCTGATCTGCTCCCAGTTGTCCTGTTAGGTTTATTACTGCATTATGCTGTTAACATAAACCCGACACTCCCTGTGTCCCTTTGAAATTGAAATCCCTCCAGCGTTTTAGAAGAAAGTATGTCTTCCTTTTTTATCAAGACTTTTATTGTGAAATATATGTGTAGTACATTTGTACTGTGTCGTGATAAATTCTGTGACTTGCACTGTTCTATGACAGTATTTGTGGCACTCAAACATTAGTAGAAAATACAGTCTGGCGATGTTAACACACATACATTACAACTGCAGTGATTGAAATGGGACAGTAATACTTGACTAGCATCACTATATTGCTGAGTTTATTAAATTAAAGTAATGGAAACATTATTCTTTGTTGCCATGTACATAAAACGACAGCCACTGGGAATTTATCCACCCTTGTTTTTTCTTCTGGCCTATATTTTGGACTGGCATTTATTTGTTTGTATTGATCATACCCCCATCCATTATTTAAGACCCAGCTTTCATTGACTACTGGCTTTTGTTTGAGGAAATACGGTTGTTTGTTTAGATTTCCCTCAGATGGACTTGGCCTTGAAGTCATGATAAGTCAGTTAATTTTGTTTCTGGTCACCAACGTTAATTATTCTAGCCCAAGTGGCATCCTCTGGGCCTGAAAAGTGAAGCTAACACAAAAGTGTAAAAAAAAACTGCAGTTCCTCAAATGCCCGCTTGAGGCTGAGGCCCAGCTACAGAAATAAACATGTTTACAGCTTGGAATAAAAAAACAGTTTTGGTCTCTAAAGATAATTTCCTTGTTCATGAGAACTGCATGGAGATTGACTCACTCATTTCAATTACATCAAGGTTTTAAAGTTGCATAGCCACTAGGTTTTTGTAACCAGGCTTCATTCGGCCCGCTTCAGCTCCACCCATGCTCCACCTCGTTGCTCATTTTTGGATTAGCCGGGAGTTTGGCCGAGTCAGACAATGCTAAGATTGCAACAGATGGAGCCATTGTCACCGAGCTTCATCAGCTTCCCTGACGTGCCCGTTTTATGATTAATCTCTTATCAGTTTTGACTTGCTAAGCTCATACATGCACATGAATGCACCAACAGAGCCCCCCTGATCCTGGTTCTGACCCTTGAATCCCCCACCCCATCAGTCTCTGTGTCCTGGTAACAATGTTTGTCCCAGGGTTGGTAGTGGTTGCAGTGGGTCTGTTTTGCTTCTTAACCAGTGTGCTTCTTGTTTTTCGGGTTCTGACTCGTATATCTTATTGGTTGCTGCTGCAGCAAAAGCAAGACTAATGAAGCAATTAGTTCTTGTTTTTCTGAGATTCTTTGTAAGTCCTTTAGAAAAATATGAGGAATAGATGCATTACAACTAAAAGCCACTCCTGTTATATTTCCATATACTCAAAGGTAGCCATTTTATATGTAGATACATAACATTTAGCCATAGTGTAGGATTCCTTGGCTTTTCACTTACTTAATAATGAAGAACAGCTTCTTTAAAGCCGTCAAACCTCTTAACCCTCTGGTGAGAGAAGCTAAAGGTTTGGACTAACTCTATACTTGAGGATCAGCATGCATTGTCTCTGTGGATCTTCTGAATTATTTGAGGTCTATGCCGTGCAAGTTAGGAGACATCTTGCAGCATGAAATTAATTGAAATATAAAAAAACAGACAGCTTTTCAAACTTTGTATGGCTCTTGTTCGAAGATACCATATTTCATCAAAGTTTATGAAAGCAAGAAAATTGGCTGAGGTTGTACTCAACACGTAGTATTTTCTTCTTCGCAAAGAGCCCTGTATTATTCATGCTCATGGAAAATGGCTTGAATGATGTGGTGACTGGAAGCTCATGCAGCATTTGAGACTACATTATCTGCAAAATGATTTGGGAGTGGATATAATTTTGTGACCATGGTCTCTGGTTTCCTGTTTGTAGGACCAGAGCAGAGCTGGAGCACGAAGCGCTTATTGATGGTAACCTTGCAACGGAGGCCAACATAATTATTCTTGATACTTTGGAGATCATTGTACAGGTATGCACTTGAATAGGTCTTTGTACTATTTGCCCATGCAGAATGAAAACATGCATGGGCATACTGAGAAATATGGAAATTATTTTTTAAGTTATGTAACACATAAGCATGAACTCAGACGTACTCCTATAGTAACTGTGTATGTGTCCCTCTTTCTGCAGACGGTATCAGTGACAGAGTCGAAGGAGAGCATCCTGGGTGGGGTGCTGAAGGTGTTGCTCCACAGCATGGCCTGCAACCAAAGCGCCCTATACCTCCAGCATTGTTTTGCCACACAGAGGGCGCTGGTGTCCAAGGTCAGACTTTTATTAAAAAGCTTCATTTGAGGTCATCCTTACCATTTGTCACAGTGCTCCAGACTTGAATTGTATCCTGTCAATTTGGTCCTATCTGTCTGTGCAGTTTCCTGAACTGCTTTTCGAGGAGGAGACAGAGCAGTGTGCTGACCTGTGTTTGCGATTGTTGAGGAGCTGCAGCAGCAGCATTAGTACCATCAGGGCCCACGCCAGCGCCTCCCTCTACCTCCTCATGAGGCAAAACTTTGAGATCGGCAATGTGAGTACAACACACAAGAAAAACTAATTGAAGGTCACATGTTAAGAAGCTTTGTGAAGTCAGGTGATTTGGAAGTCCTTATTCAGAGAACAGATTGTTCAAAATGATCTGATTCCTTTAAAAAGAAATAATCTTATAATTAAATTAGTTATTATGAGGAAATAAATAGCAGCTGCTTGGCCAGTTCTTGGCTATATTCTTGTATTGGTTTATTCCTGTTTTTCTTTGACTTTACATCACCTAATTTAGTACAAAACAAAACACAGCACTCAGCTATTCAATTTAGGCCCAATTACTGGTGAATGCATCATTTCCTTTGTTATAGTAGAGGCGGACTCACACGCAGACTAACTTCTATGCTAGAAGGGAACCTGCCACAGTCCATATCTGTCACATGGCAGTCAGTAACCCAAACAACAGCGACAAAATATCATCTGTTCAAACCCTTCCTCTCTTTGTGGTTGCACTTTCAGAACTTCGCAAGAGTGAAGATGCAAGTGACCATGTCTCTCTCTTCGCTGGTGGGAACGTCTCAGAATTTTAACGAGGAGTTTCTGCGTCGCTCTCTTAAGACCATCCTCACCTATGCAGAGGAGGACCTGGAGCTGAGGGAGACGACGTTCCCAGACCAGGTACTGATTGATCAGGCAAAGTGTTCCATTGTCGTCCATCACAGCGTGAGAAGACAACTTATTATTGATGATTGATTTTATTTACTGAGTGCTTATGTACTCTGCTGCACCTTGATATATGTGAGATAAAAGATAGGAGAAGCAATACCTCAAGGTCTCCATTCTTTATTGCCCAGGTCCAGGACCTTGTGTTTAACCTGCACATGATCCTGTCTGACACAGTCAAGATGAAGGAGCACCAGGAAGACCCTGAGATGCTGATAGACCTCATGTACAGGTACAGAAAAATGCACATTTGAGCAAACACTTTTTGATCGCTTAAAGAAGTATTTCTGCACTGTGATCAGGATTATCTTGTGCTTTCATGTGTGTGTCTTTGCTTTTGCGACCTTCTCCAGGATTGCAAAAGGTTACCAGACGTCACCAGATCTGCGGCTAACGTGGCTTCAGAACATGGCTGGAAAACACTCGGAGAGGAACAACCACGCTGAGGCAGCACAGTGCCTGGTGCACAGCGCTGCTCTGGTTGCAGAGTACCTGAGCATGCTGGAGGACCGCAAGTATCTGCCCGTAGGCTGCGTCACCTTCCAGGTAAGGAGAGAGCAGGATGCATGGAACGTCTGTTTATACGCCGGTCTTTTTGGCGATAGAAAGGTTTGCTGATGTTCGTGCTTGTGTTGTTTCTCTTGTATTTGTGCATGGACACAGAATATTTCCTCCAACGTGCTGGAGGAATCTGCAGTCTCTGATGATGTGGTGTCGCCAGATGAGGAGGGCATTTGCTCGGGGAAATACTTCACTGAGATTGGCCTCGTGGGACTCCTGGAGCAGGCTGCTGCCTCTTTCTCCATGGTGAGAGGTGGAGAAGGATAGATAGATGGATAGAAAGATAAACGGAAGGATGTTGATAGGGAGAAGGTCTGTAAAGAAAGAGTAATGACAGTACAGGATACAGGATGGAGTCAGACGTCCATGTAACTTTTCCAGCAAATCTGTGCGTTTCGGCTGAGGTGTTTGTATTTGTGGATGGCTGAATGTACCGTACAAACATCTGTCTCCATCTCCCTTCCAGGCGGGAATGTATGAGGCGGTGAACGAAGTGTACAAGGTACTGATCCCTATCCACGAAGCCAACAGGGACGCTAAGAAGCTAGCCACCATTCATGGTAAACTACAGGAAGCCTTTGGCAAAATTGTACATCAGGTAAACGCACACACACACACACATCTGTCACATTTAGATGGTGTAGTTGGGTTAAGTTTCTTCCAGCAGGATTTCATAACAATGGGCTACAAGGAGCAAAGCTTCTTTCTTCAGTCTTGACACACAACAGCAAACCCAAATGGAAATATCCTGGAAGTGTAGTCATGTTTCCTAGCCTTCACACAGACAGAGCTCTGCATGGTTTTATTATTTGGCATTTTAATTCCAGTGTATTTATTTATTTAGACTTTGTCAGATACCTTGCATGCTTTATTATATTTGTGAAGAGGATGCAAGAGGCGTGGGAAGAGACTCCTTTTGTGGTTTTTCATCAAGGCCAGTTGTGTGACTCATAATGACGATATCCAGTTACAGTGTGGGAAAGGTTACAGTCGTCTGGGGCGCAGAGCAGCTGCTCTCACGCAGCCAACACGTTTTGGTGACAAGGAATGATGCTTGATTCGCTCACAGAAACTGTTTCTGTACTTCAGTCAGAGGTCAGCTGCTGTGTATCCCAGCTCGACAGTTCGTAACCTGGCTTAGTTTCAAAGAGTCCTTGCTGTAACATCACTGTGTGTGCGAACGCCACACCGTGTGTGGGGGGTGTATGTGTGTTGTCGTTCACTTGTCCTGTATTCTCTTTGTCACACAGAGTACTGGCTGGGAGGTAGGTGGCTAAACGGTTCCTGCTTGGCCCTGCTCATGTTTTTTATCTTTTTTGTGTTGCCATTTTTATTTACTCTCATCTTTTTATTTGCTAGCCGTGGGCATCTAGGTGCTCTCTTTGCTTCGTTACATACATCCAATCCATTAACATCTGCAGACAATGTCAACTGTCTGCTCCCCGCTGGGAACACTCGCTGCATCAGCAGAAACATCTTCACCGTTTCCCTCTCTCCTCCCTCCTCTGTGCAGTGTGCAAGAGGAGCCTGTTTTCATAACGTGACAGTGTTGGCAGGCTGTGCATGGGAGCCACAGTGTGTGACACTAATGACAGAAGTCTCAGTGAATGCATCACCTGCACAATCCGCACTCTCCCTGTCCTCACCCCCTGTCTGTCTGCTGGCGTGTCAGTCAGAGCGCACTGGTTGACCGTCTGCTGTCACACTTCATCTTCATCTCATCTTCAACCACAGGGCTCGATTTCAGTGTTTTCATTGGAAGGGTAGCTGTTAGCCTCCCCGCTCGAGCCATTGGTCATTCTTTGCGCACACCATCAAATGAGCCTTTTAAAACACAAGGTGTTGCAGACTCGCATTGGGTCGAAGCTGGAACCAAATTCCTGAGGCAGTCAGGGTTTTTTTTTTTACCAAGAGGGTTCAACTCACAGTAATCTCAGGATTACTTGATTTATCCCTTTTGATTTTGATCAGTTCTCATTCTTTCAAACTAAATCGACCCCTGGTTTTATTATTTGTTTTCATCCATTCTGTTCTTTTGTTAACAGTATTAACCTGAGTTTTCATGGTTTGTTGCATGACGTGGACAGAGCACTCGTGTTCCTGTTGGAAATGCACTGAGAGTGCATGTTGTGCTTCTGAAGGTGGTGGATCTTCGTTTCCTCTCTTTCTTTTTTTTTCTTCGTAACTGTCTGCCTTTGCATGGTCTCGATCCTCCACAATGAGTTTCTGTTCTTTCTCAAAATCAATGGAGATATTTTTGCTGTTGTGTTGTTAGTTTGTGTTGTTTTTGAAATTCTCTGGAGGACCCCAATCCTCATTAAAATTTGTTCTGTTTTCTCCTTTTTGATTTCCCTGGTTGCCGACCCTTCCTTCCCACTTTACTTAATTGTGTCTTGTGGTAAGTTTCTTAGTTCCCAGGGCCTCATAACATTCTGTTTACATTTTTGAGTTAGCAGTTGCCATAGTTATACAAGATGGATTTTTAAGATTTGCCTCAAGCTTACAGTTACCCACAGGGTTTATTTAATTATCTTTTACTACAAGTCAGATGCCAACCTATACAGCTTATCCACAGCTTGTCCCTCTCTCATGTTATACACATGTTCACTTGCATTCACTCGTATCAGACCTGCTGTGCTTTCTGACTCTCTGTATGAACTTTAATGCACAGTTGCTTTCTGGATGGTCTGTGCAGAACAAAATTCAGAGTTTCTGGGTTTGATGGCCATTTTCCCATCCCTGAACATTAATACCTCCTAAGATATCTCGGGGGGTTTGTCAGTTTGAAGTAGCTCTGGTCATTTTTGTTCTGTGGAGACTCTTTTCCTTCTCTGCTCATGACTCTTGGGGCTTCTTCCTGCCATCTGAGGCTGCTTTCTAGCAACCCTCTCTGTTGCTTTGAGCTTGTGCTATTTCTTCTCAAAACAGGCTAAATACAGATGTGAAAGGAAAGTGCATACAGGCTGGGCAAAAAAGTTGTTGGTTACTTCAATTTATTGAATAATAAACTCAATTAGGAGTATATATTCTACTTCTTAATGGCACATTGAATATTCTGCCAGCTGGTAAACGAGCATTTTAAAAGAGGTTGTTGTTTCTTGTTGATGCTTTGTCCTCTGCCTGTTTACCCCGAGGTAACCTGTCTGTTTACTTGGGGAGGTGGAAAAGCTGTAGAACAAGCTCATAAAAACTTAAACTATGTATGCAAATGTGTGTTTACTATTGACTAAATGTGTGGATGGTGATCTCCTCTGGGCTGCTTTCTATCTGACACTGGCTTCACAGACATTTATATATATATACACAGACTGGAACGCAGTGGACATAATCAGCACAAGTTTGACTTATTACATTAAATTCCCATGACTTAAAGCTGTGTGCTTGCATAATGCCATACAGATGATGAAACTCACTGTAGCTGTCACTTCTCTGAATGAACTACAGCCTTTCCTTCCTTCCTTCATCCCTGTGATCTACACAACTGGAGCTGAAGTCAACCATTGTTAGATGGACTTCCCATCAATACATAAAGCAAAGCAAAAAAGAGCCATCATTGTGAGAGATTAGGGTTCGCACTGAATCTCAGTTTGGACGATGGCTTTTTTTTCTTCTTTGAACTAATAGTTTTCTATTTTGACAGTTTTTTAAAGTGTGGATCAAAATAAATGCGTTCTTATATGAATTTAAATCCTGCTCTTCCTTAGCACTAACGTTTATCTCCCTCTGCTCGCAGGATGGAAAGAGGATGTTTGGTACGTACTTCAGAGTCGGATTTTACGGTTCAAAATTTGGCGACTTAGACGAGCAGGAGTTTGTGTACAAAGAGCCCGCCATCACAAAGCTGGCGGAAATCTCTCACAGGCTGGAGGTAAATAACACCATGTTGGCTCAAGATTTTCCTGTAAGACCATGATTCTGAAAATTCTGGTCTGTTCGCTATGTGTGCTTTCAGTCTTCTGCTAAGGACTAATGAGGCTCTGCTCTGTTACCTCTCAGGGTTTCTACGGGGAGCGTTTTGGAGAGGACCAGGTAGAAGTCATTAAGGACTCCAACCCAGTGGATAAGTGCAAGTTGGACCCGAATAAGGTCAGTGTTAGACAGACTGTTCGTTCCCACGTCTTTGGATAAGTGGATGGAAATGGATGCGTTTGTGAACGCAGTTCAGAGTGATTTCATTCCATCCTTCAGTCCGAGCACCCACCTTCACTCTGATTCTCTTCATTTCCGCAGGCCTTCATCCAGATCACATATGTGGAGCCGTATTTCGACACGTACGAGATGAAGGACCGCATCACTTACTTTGACAAGAACTACAACTTGCGGCGTTTCGTCTACTGCACCCCCTTCACTCTGGATGGGCGGGCCCACGGGGACCTGCACGAACAGTTCAAACGCAAGACCATCCTCACCACCTCCCACGCGTTCCCTTACATCAAGACACGCATCAACATCATCCACAAGGAGGAGGTGGGCCAATGGATTACCAGCAGTTCTCAGACAGCCAACCAAACCATTAACATATTTTACTGTTAGTAAAAACAACATAGACTAGCTCATGTCCTCCTGTGGAAGGATGATGTTCTGGAGATTAGCTGGGAATTGAAAGGACCTGATTTATTTTAAAGTGCTACTATCTTTGTCACTTTCCAGATTATATCCACACCCATCGAGGTGGCGATAGAGGACATGCAGAAGAAGACTCAGGAGCTGGCCTTCGCCACCCACCAGGACCCTGCTGACGCAAAGATGCTGCAGATGGTCCTGCAGGGATCAGTAGGCACAACTGTCAACCAGGTGAAGTTTGAAGATGGCATTGGGATAACAAACAGGCACCTTTTTTTTCTTTTCTTTTCTAAATGAAGCACTTGAGGAAATTCAGCATGTTTGATGAAGTTTGATGTACTTGCATGATTATTGGGGTGCTCTGACATGATTAAATGCACTTGTTGTGAGTCGCTTTGGGTGAAAGTGCCAGCGGAATGAATGAGCTGGGTAGGTGAAGATGTAGGTGGATGATCATATTGTGTGCTTTCCTCAGGGTCCTTTGGAGGTGGCTCAGGTGTTCCTGTCAGAGATCCCCAGTGACCCGAAGCTGTACAGACACCACAATAAGCTACGGCTCTGCTTCAAAGACTTCACAAAGAGGTATGTGCCGCACATAATGAGTCACCTGTGAACAGGTATGCCCCATCAAAAAAGTGTAGTACAGAATCTTCATGCCAGTATTTGATGAACTGCTCCGCCGAAGGTGTGAAGATGCCCTGCGGAAGAATAAGAGCCTGATTGGTCCGGACCAGAAGGAGTACCAGAGGGAGCTGGAGAGGAATTACCACCGGCTGAAGGAGGCGCTGCAGCCCCTCATCAACAGAAAGATCCCTCAGCTTTATAAACCTGTGCTGCAGGTCAACTCACACAGGTAGGACTGAACAGAGGCGTGTGACTGAGAGAGCAAGTGTGACTGGACATGATATGTTTTGGAAGTTAAATACTTTATTTTTTTTTGTTCGTTTGTTTTTGCTTCTGTGAAAATCATGCAGCAAACGGACAGCTTGACAAGGTAGTTTGGGACTTTCAGACTACGTTTTGTGATGCTGTTTTCAGTCTCTGTGTCCTGTGTTTGTATCACTATGCACGGCTCCCACTGGTCACTCAACCTCTGCCATATAATGCCAGTTTTTAGAGCATTTGTATTCCAGAAAGGAAGAATTATTCAGGGAATGTTGTAGAATTTTCTTTGAAATTTTACAGCACTACAATACATTCATGACTTGATAAGAGAAAGTCTGAAAGTGAAGACTATAAACTTAAACACACACCTGACACCTGACTTGTCATAACATGTAAAAATCTTCATCATGATCACAGTGGGAACCTACATTTGTCATTTACATTTGTTGTATAGCATGTGTGGATTTTAAATTGGGTTTCACAGATCTGGATGAAAATGCTACCTGGACATTTTAGTCCTCCAGGCGTCTTCAGTGTTTCTCCTCAGTTGATTGCTCTATGGCAGCTTATCCACCACACACCAAACCAAACTCCATTCTCAAATTTAACACTTGAAAACTTCTTTGCTTACATGCCATTGTGGACTTGCTGAAGAATATTTATCAGTTACTTTTCAAAATCTGTATGAACCACTCCTTACATCGGCATACATTAGATCCACCGCACAGCAAAGAGAGTCTGTCACTTTAAAAGCTGGTTTTCCTGTTACTCCTGGTGTGAAACATTGTTGAAGAACACAAGAAGCGAATGCTAGGAGTTGAGTTTCCATTAAAACAAAATTAGACTGGTGTGTTAGTGGAGTCTGCATCACACTTCAGAGAGCAATGAGGACAAATCAGTACCACCCATCTGTTTTAACCAAATCGTCTCTGGTCCAGCTCAGCTGAAATCACACATCTGTTCGTCCGTTAGCGTGTTGTTCACTACTGAGCCTGTTTGTAACCTGTACCAATGTTATCTTCACCTCACCGGCCTCTCCTTGTGTGTGTCATGGGGTGAATCCCATATGTGAAGGATCATGTGATATTTTAGCATCTGTGCTCATTATTCCACCACTGCAGGATGATTTAAGGGGAAATGCTGATCAAACTTTTTTTTTTTGTCTGATTTCCAGAGATTCCTTCAGCAGAATGAGTCTTCGCAAGCTTGACATTTGAAGATGAAGAGAATTCAGGCACACACACCATAACAGAAATTGCTATATTAATTTATTCTCGAGTGTAAATAGGAGTGTCTTCAAAGTTGGTCGGTGTTTTGGAGAGTGAGCTAAAAGAAAGGCTAAATGTGTCGCAGCTTGGTACGTCATTCCAGTGTCTTAAGTTGTTTACAGACAAACTGTTACGCAATCAGAAGGACGAACAAGTGGATCTTAAAGATTAAAGCGATACCTTGGCGTTTAGAATTTTTTCTTTGCTGACCATTTGTCACACAAGGGAACAAGTCTTTATCTTTGTCCCTATGCAACCATTAAAGAGAGCTAATAACGTTAGCCTTCACTTTTGAAACCAACAAGCCACCGAAAACAATCCCTTTTTACTTCTAGTGCCAAAACCTTTTTTTTCCTGCAGAAAAGGTACAATTTTAAAAGTCAAGGTGTCTATTTAATTATGTACTGTGTCAAAAAAAAAAAAATCTGTATTGAATTTCATGTGTGCACTTTTTTTATTCCGGTGTAGCAATGCATTTTACAACTTCAATTCAAAACGGGGGGAGGAAAAAATGAAAACATGCAAAAAATGGTACGGTTATTTATCATGATGCTTTATTATCATTTTTAGTTGAAAGAATGTTTTAAAGTTAGGTACTTTAAACATCATTGTATAATTTTATGTAGCTTTGTTTTATTTTAAATATTTTACTAAATAAATATTTTAATGTTCAATTGGTGTGCCGGCTCATATTCTTGCTTCCTAGCGTTATTTTGTGTCTGTAGGATTAATGTTATGTTGGAGACAACAGATTAGTAGGATGTGAAAAAGCATGTGAGCGTAATGTTTGGCATGAAGGAAAAGGATCAGCAGTGAGGACATGTGAAGGTAAAAACTTTATTGCTTGTAGTATGAACCTGCCAACAGTAACATAATTACATCTGGACTGAGGAACACGCGCAGTGGGGCTGTTGTCACAGCGTACTACAGCCCATAATGGCGAAAACCTCATGAAACACAGCTAAGTAACATTAATTCCCTGAAACCATGATTGGACTTAAACGTTAGAACCAGAGCTGATCAATGTCACCTTTATTGAATATTTGAAACTACACTGTGTGATACCTTAGGACCAGCAAAGCTGTGTAATATTAATTATACAAAAGACGCACTCACACAAAACAAATGCAGCGCTTGATCGACAGGAAAGTCGATCAAAGGGACAGAAGTTCTGAGAGCAAAATTCTGCTTTTTCTGTTCACCTCCAATCTTTCCTGATTTCCTCCAGCTTAATTTTGGCTTTTGTTTTTGACTGTGTTGCACCTGAAAATGGGAAATATGAGCTTATCTAAAGTGTCTTGTTAGGATCAAATTTATTTCATCTGGCTGAAAACCAACCAAGCCTGACATTTGTAGAAGTGGGAGGGCAGTCGCATGTTGATGCACTTGTAGTTTTGTGATGCTCTCAGCTACAGTCTGCACACAGTTAATACAAACTGCAAACACTGGAGGTGTGCAGCTATGAAGATGGCGAGGGATTGACTCCATAGCACCAAGACGAGTCTTAAAAAGTTTGTTTGCATAGTCTCACTTCTTCAGTGATTTCTGCTCAGATGTTTTGTGCTCATTTAATTGTTCCTAATCGAACTTTCTAACAGATTCTTAACAGAACAAGTAGAAAAACAGAAGTGGTCTTACTGAGTCCAGATGTGCTCAGCCCTAATGCCTTTGACTGTTCCCTCTCTGAATGAAGAGTAACCCTTTAAAGCTGCAGTAGGTAAGAGAGCAAACTTAGCCTGAAAATTAGAACCAACACAAGTTCCACGTCACTCCCCCTCCCTCTCTGCTGCACTCATGCCCTGCCTCCAAGCCCCTCCTCCCGGCAGCATCTGCACAGCTTCCATGACAACCAGAAACGTTAGCCTCAGCCTCGTAAACAAGCTAACTCTGCCCAGCCGCCACATCACAGTCGCTAACATACCGGGCAGTTTCTCCTTTGCGGATGGCTGTTGCTCCGCCATCGCTTTCACAGCCTCCTGACGCCACTCACAGAGCTGTCTGACTGAGTGAAATGAGTGGAGGGAGGGGGCAGTTCTCAGTGCGTGTGAGTAGTGATTGACAGATGTCAGACACTCCCTCAGATGCTCGACTAGCTCTGATTGGTTGTTTTGTGTCTGGAGCGTTTTTTTTGTTTTTTTTTCCACAGATTACATGTTTCATGTACTGCTGTCTGGGCACAGGGACAGTTTAGGCAAATATGACAAAAAAAAAAAATCACCTTTATACAAGTTACATACTGCAGCTTTAAATAACAGATCCAGAGTTGCACATTCAAGGAAGTCAGCAGCTCTCTGACTCATTTGTGTATGAACAAACCAACAAAATATGGACAGGCTTGGTGTATATCAGACACTCAGCATTTCAGTGTGTTTTACATAAAAATATGTCGCAAGTCACTCCAACGCTGTCGGTTTTTCCTGTTTAGATTTGGCTTTTAGTTGCGTAATCTATTCCACATGCACTGGCAGTCTTCTGTAAATGCAAATGAATGGATTATAGGAAAGTAATCAGCGGGAAACATTTCCGAGGCTTTGCATTGTTACTCAGTTAAATTTTAGTTTGAAAGTGCTTTTCCAATTTGTAAAAAGGAACCATATAAAATCAATGAGAAAACGTCAAAAACAGGACATGTTGAAGACAATGACAGAAAAAGTATCAAAGCCAGTGTCCCACAAATAAAAAAAGAGTCACATTAATTAAAAAACAAACAAAAAAAAAAAATCCCCGTTTGTCTGTCCCAGCATACGACTCCATGAGAAGCTCTGAACAGCTCTGGTCCCGCAGTGAGACCAGTCTGTTGCAGTGTGGGTTTCTGAGAAGCATCTTCAGTTCAGGTGCCAATATGGCAGTCACAGTATTTTTGGCACTGTTTATTGTATCACAAAATACAGCTGTCCTCTGTCCGGGTGCTCGACTGGCACATCCTGAGTCAAAAGCAGTCCTGGTGTTCGTGTCACTGTCCAGGTTCAGGCATCCGTCTGTAGAACAGCAGGTACGGAGTTGATGAGGAGCACGTCTCGGGAGAGCAGGCTCGCAGGAAATCCTCCTCCTCAAACAAACGCACCTCAGAGTCATCGAACAGCAGCCATTTGCCCTCATATTCGAGGAGGCTGTTCAGAGCCTGCTGCTCTGTGGTCTCCGCCCCTCCACAGGGAGTCACGGATGCCTCCTCTCCTACTCCGGGCTCCTTTTTCAGTCCTGCTTCAGTATTCTGGCCCAGGCTGTTGCCTTTTCTCCGTTTGGGTCCCTCTGTTGCTCCGCTGCTGGCTGTTTTCTCTGTGTATGTGCTGCTGCCATTCCCGAGGTCATAACTGGACAAACTCCTCTGGCCCCCCAAGAGTCCAACCCCACCCTCAGACAGCTTCTTGCTTCCCGTTTTAGTGCTCGCCAAACTCGAACCTCTTCTTGCACTCAGGCTGAACGACACCTCCCCATCATCATAATCCAGCGCCTCCTCTTTCACCTGTGTTCCCTCTTTCCGTTCCTCCTCCTCCTCCTCCTCCTCCTCTGGGTCTTTCCTGTCCCGCAGCCAGAGCTTTGCCTCTTTCAGATCAGACATGCGGATGAAGGCGGTGTAGTGGCCGCTGCTGATGGTGACGCCGCTGTGCATGACCACAGCAAACAGCTGATAGTGTGGACCCTTTGCGGATGAAGGTCCGGTGCACCATTCTTCCAGAGACAAGGTCAAAGGGGTCTGCAGGGGAGTGTTCACTTTAGACAGACCTGCATACGGGTCGAGTCTACAAGGAAGGAAACAGGTGAGTTAACAGATGAGCGGCAGGGATGAAAACCGCACATCTGTCATGATCATTGAACTGTATTCCAGAGGAAAATTCAGAATTTAGGCAAGACTTTTCCTATGTTACACCAGGCTTCATCAGTTTACAGTACGAGAAGATTATTTTGGCTATCAGCCCAATTAAATGCCCTTCAACAAACTGTTTCATTTGTGTTTGATTACAACTCTAAATCACAGCTTATGTGAGCAAACAAGCCAATCAATCTGTGGTTACTACTGTTTACTGAGGGCCCAATCATTTCTGATAAAACACATCACAAAAGGTTTTTTTTTCTCTGTACAGCAGTGTCTTCTTGCATTGAGGTGTACAGAAATGTTTGTCATGCTGGGAGTAAGGAGGAAAGGAATTTCAACTCATCACACTGCTCCCATTAAAAACAAATCTATTTCTGTGGAAATGAGTCAAAAAGCAAAAATGTGCTTTGTATCCTCAATAGAAGCGAGGGTGGAAGATCAACTACAAACATTAACCTTGTTTTACCTTCAAATAAACGGACGAATATGTCGAACACAGACAGAGCAAAGAAAAATGAGCATGAGAGTGGACAGTGAACTCACTCTAAACTGTTGGCAGAGAAGCGCTTCAGGTGAATGGTGATCACTTCAGGAGTTTTGTCAAACAGCAGACTTCTCTCGGCCTCTGTGTAATGATGACAGGTCTCACAGAAGTATTTGTCCTCCCCAACGATGCGCTCCACCGAAGCAAACTGACCGATGGCCCATTTCAGAGTCTTCAGCTCTGGTTTAGGATCAGGAGAGACTGGGAAGAGAGAGGATGGCAGTTATTGGATTATTCTATTCTTCGTCATACTGTTTACTGTTTTCTACAGTGCATGCCTTTTTAACGATTCAAACATACATATGCACAAACCCTCACCTTCAGAGAGGTCATCTGGGCTGCTGGGTTGGTCATCAAGCACTGGGACGCTGATGTCCTGGAAGTCTTCTCTCCTCTCTGTGAAGCTCTCGCACTCCAGACAGCGAGTCCTCAGAACCAGTTGGCCCTGGAACAAGCGCGTCATCAGATCCAGGCCCTCTGAATCTAACAGAAACACAGAGAGACGGGGCTGAGTGATCTGTCATATTTAATGTCTGAAGCCACATTTGACGTACTGATGCGGTCTGATTTCCCAGGCAGAGGTTAAATTCAGTGACCAGGAGTCTGTAAGCGTTCCTGTCTTCCCCTCTTACTCTTTTACACTCTATTCCAATGGTTTAAAAGCTGATTTTACAAAAAAACAACCCAACAACAGAGAAACAAAACTGAAATGTATGAGACAATTTGAGGCCCCAAACATTTCTTCTTGAAGTATTATTATTGAATACTTCTGGTAGGTATGAGCTCCTAATTCTCAAGTTTGTCATCAGTTACAAACCTGTCCATCTGAGTTTGACACTTATCGATTGTAGTTCTGAATCCCTCATTTCCTGCACTGGGCACAACAGACCACCCACATTAAATCACATGAAGGACTGTGACGTCCTGTTCTCTGATGGTAATAACCTCCTACCTCGAGGTTTCACTGCCTTCTTGTCTCCTGCTGTGTTTTGTGGTGACCTCTCCTCGCTGGTCTTCTCATGTGGACTCTGGTTGTGAGTCAGGCCGTTCTGCTCTGGTTTGTTCTGGTTCTTCACAGTCATGCAGCTGATCTTCCCCACACTGCGGAACTTGGAGAATATGCTCGGTTGTTTGCCTGAAGGCCTCAGCCAGCTCAGCTTAACCCTCTTCTTTCTTTTCCCATCGGCCTCTTTAGAAGCCTTCTCACCTTTCCCCTCACCGTCACTCCCTCCTTCCTCCTCTCCCTCACCCTCTCCATCTTTATCTTGGGTACTGTCTATTGTGATGTCGCTGGAGGACCTCCTTTTGGAGCGAGTGAGGGGTTTATTTCTCACTCCTTCATCTGCCTCAGATTTGTTTGACTTGACAGATTTTGGCTTCTTCTTGGCATTTCCCACTTCAGTGTCACTCTTTCTCTTGCCGCTGACTTGGCCGTCCTCTTCTTGGGGAGTGCTGGATTCTGCTGCAGAGGCGCCGGAACCAGAATGGACACCATTCTCAGTTTTAACCTCAGTCACGTCGTCATCCTCCCTCTTTAACTCCTGCTCCTTCCTCATGGTGTCACAAGCCTCTTGGATATATCCCAGGATGCACTGCAGCACCTCCTGAGCGTCATGTTGAAGACAGCCTTCATACATGGGGTTCAGCTGCCTGCAAAACACACACACACACACAAACACACACACACACACACACACACACACACACACACACACACACACAGCCACAGTTAGTTTTTTTGGAAAATAAGTAACGATGTTGACCACGTTAAATGTGAACATGTGCTGCTGATCTTTGGGTTTTTTGACTGTTGCTCAAAAAAAGGTAATTTTAACACATCAGTGTATGTTTACCAGCTTGAAATGGTGATTAATTTTGACTTTTTATAGACCAGATCCGTTCGATCGATCAAACACAATAAAAAAGAATGATCAATGCATCTATTAAAGCAATGTGTTCGTACTCTTATCTATGGGCTTTGCTCCACAGCTTCATGCTCCATGAGCAGCTGTTATCTGGTGACTTTCATTTTACCTGCACACTCATACATGCAATGTGACAGTATTCACACATAAAAATCATAGGTGTAAGACAACTACATCAGCCATTTGGGCACAATCTATAATTCAAAGTGAGCACATGATTACCGGAGTGTGTGGAGTATTTTACGAGGCGGTGTGGCCAGTTCTCCTTCACTGAAGCTGTCTGGGTTCAGCAGGAAGCTGGACTGCAGCTGCTCCACTGATGTAATCAGACTGTTGAAGCTCCCGAGGAGCTCGATTTGAGGCGGCAAAGCCTCGGCTACGACTTCTGACTGCTGAGAACGTGGATACAGAAATAAAATGTCATCAAAAAGTGAACAAAACAGAAGCCAGAGCACAGTAACAGGAACGTTGATGTTTGATTACGCCATGTTTCTAAAAATATCATCTGTATTGCACTCACCTCTTCACTTTTATCAGTATCTCCCTTTGCTTTGTCTTTTCTTTTGGACAGGTTGTGTAGTTTCTTCAAGCCCTCTCTGAGCCCTGGGCAGTAGCACAGAACCTGCAGGAGCAATCAGACATCAACAAGACATCACATTTTGTCAGTACTTCCCAGCAGTGTATAATAATAAATCCTAACATCGTTCATTAATCCTTAAACATGACCTGAATAAAGAGCAAAAACTGGATTAACCACTTCGTGGACTTCACATAAAGTCAGTGGTCTACAATAGTAATAGAGGGGATTTTCCAGCCAAGAGTTACTTAAATCACAAAACATTTTATGAGTAACATTACTGCCTGTGGCAGGTTAGAATAATTATTTTAGACCTTTGTAACTGAAATTTTTCACTTCTTAATACCTTCTGCAGTCTGAATTCAGTGCTTGTTAAGCCTGGTTAAAACTGCAAATGCCCTGTACAATGTCAGTGTCATACACAATAATGACACACGCAGAAGTAATACAACACTGAAAAGCTTCCTACTTGCATACAGCATATGAGGTTACCCTATTGTTTCACCAGTGGCCCACAGGAAGACCTGCCCTAATGCATATTGTATGTGTTCTTTCCTCTGCAAGGGAAATATGAGCCCATAGCGACAGACTCTGTCTCTATACATCCAAACATTGTCAGTAAAGACAAGCCAGTGAGAGGATCTGATCTGAAGACAGTCAAGAGGACACAGAATGCTGTCGAGCAGCCATTTATCTACATGTCTGATCTGTTCTACATCAGCCACTGAAGACACTGTTTTGTACACTATGCCAAGCACTTCTGTGTTTCTGTCTAGTGTCAATGTTCAACAACACCACAGAAATAATTTCTTGTTCTGTTGCTTTAGAATTATGAAAGACCTGTGTCGTGGCTCTATATGGTAGGACTTGTTAAATAATATGACGTATGCATAAAGAACAAAGTTAAATCCATGACGGGGGTCAGTGCGATATGTGAATCACAATTTATCCATGTAAGCAAAATGTTCATATTCTGATACAGGAACTGCATTGGACACAGACCCTTTCCAAACACAGATTAAAGTCATGGTCTGTCTATGCCTGAATTGTTAAATCAAGTCATTACACATAGTTTGTGAAGCATAATCCTTTCTACACATGTATCTGCTGTATATACATGTGGGATGTAGCCAAACAGCCATTAAAGAGGCGTATCCATTCTATCTCTGGTGATGACTCACCTGTAAGACACTGTTCAAATAGCAGGTGTTGCCCAAGTTGTTGAGCCCCACAAATGGCACCAAGTTCTCTCTCTTCTCACATGGCAGGAGAAGGCCAGGCGAGGCTGGACATGGAGAAGGACCAGGGACCACCTGATCACAGCTGCTGAACCGTGGGGAAGAGAACAGAGCTCCACGTTAAAAGTGAAAACATCATCAGTGACTACTTACTTACTTACTTGTTTATTCTTCCGAGTTTCACTGTGCTGGGCAACGTGGTTGCAAACATTATTGTACATTACATGAAGCCAAATCCTTAACATGTATAAAACCAAACATGACCAAATGGCTAATTTTTATTTCTAGTTTGCTCAAAATCCTTGACACTGAAAGATGCAATTTACACAATGTTAACACTGACGTGATTATATCACTTCAGTATGTTTAAACTGATAACTGACCAACTATAATATTAGTTCCAGTTCAGTAAAACACTGCAACAGGAGAAAATGATGGAGGGAAAATAAGCATGTATTTCAGACCAAACATCAAAACATATCCTTGACAAGACATCCGTCATCGCGCCATCATACAGGCTGTGACGTTAACACAAAACTGGGACTGAAACTGATAAGAAAAAATATATGATATAACTTTACTGGTCCCACACCAGGGAAATTAAAATGTTTTAGGCTGCAATAACAGCAAGAACAAAGATGAGATGTAGAAAAAGAAATAAACAGACAAAATAAAAATCAACTATATGTGTACATTATAAGAAAAGATTGTTGCCTTGAATGTTTCAATGACTGTTTACACTGTCAGACACTCCTTGACCAGAAACATGGACAAGTTTAGTTTAGGTGAATGAATTAGCAGCCTGAACTTTGTATGACCCCAAATAAATCACACATTGACAGCACAGCACCCACCTCGCCTCCGGCTCCACTGATTCAAACGTTTTGGGTTCATCTGCCTGCGGTTCAGAGAAATCCAGAGCCCGTTTAGTTTCCTTCTTCTGGAGAAACTTCAGAGAGAGTTTGCTCTTCTTGATGGGGCTCCCCAGCGTCCCCAAAACATTTTCACCCTGCAGGCCTGGCATCTTTTTCCTGTTACCTTGAGGGTGATTTCTTTTCTACTGAGAAGCAACAGCGCACCTCACTGGCAAGACATGGAAAAACAGAACTTCATTTCAGAGGGCGCCATCCGAGTTCAACGAGAACGAAAGTAACTACGCACTAAGTAAATACTGCGCACTTCTCTGAGTACAGCCTGACTAGCTGGACTAAGTTAGTGTCGACAGCTCTGGTTTACCAAAGCAAACCCACGTAGCGACCGAGCGCCGCATTATATAACACGTTAGCTGGCTAACGCTAACTTACTGGTATTTTCTTGTTTTCATTGTCCCCGACAACTGTCCGAAAAGAAGCCTTTAAACTAACCACCGTTATCCTTTTGTCATTACAAGTAGCTCGGCGTAGCAAATAGCGCAAAATAAACTGGTGCTAAGCACTTTGCAGACAATTTAGCGACCAAACTGGGTCAAAACGGTGCGGTGAAGAAGTGGGAGGAGAAAACAGGCAACACGCCGTTTCTAACAGTTCACTTGGCCAAAAAAAAAGAAAAGAAAAGAATGATTCTCAACGTCTCAACAGTATCTACAGCGGTTTTACTCGTACCTGAGTGGCTCATTCCAACTTGAAGTTCAATATGATTCACAGAATATTCAGTGTTATAGCCATTTCCAGATTATTTGACGATCCAGACGGTGCAGCAGAAGTTGGCGCTTTTTCCTGCCTGAAGACCCACTGGCTGCTACATCGCCGGTGAGACACCGGCACGACCCAAGAACTTCCGGCAAAAATATCCGAGTAACGGTCACCCCTGACATTAAATGTATTTCAGACCTATACGTAAAACCTGTAAATGTGCGCAGACTTTTGTAAAATTAGATAACCAGAAAGACTTTCATTCATTATGTCAGGCTTACTGTAAGTCACCTATATACGTTAGGCCCCCTGACCAGTTTCAGAAGCCATTTTTGTAGTTCTTTGTAAAGTTACGTCAAACAAGATTGATTATCACCGACAGTGATGGTTTAGAGTCTTCCTTCAGAGTAAAAGTGAAGAATTGGTTGGTTGAAAGTGAATTCTACATATAATCTAACTTATCTTAATGAAGAGTCAAATTAAGATACAGCCAAGAAAGAGAGACATTTGTACGTCATACATCGTTTGTGGACATAAATACTTTTGGAGTTTTACTGAAGTAATACAATAATTTGAATAAAGGACCTTTACCTGTAAAGCCTATTTTGACATGGTTGTATGGCTACTTTTACTCAATTAAAGGAAATCAGAACTATTCCCACCACTGGCCAATTGATTTCTCAGTTACCAAGGAACACATACACTTTTCATTTAATTTTAATTTTAATTTCATGCTTTAAGACAACTGGGAACTGGTCAATTGTACAATATATAGCCTTCACTAAGAGCGTTGTGTTATTTAATGGGACACACTATTTATGTGCCTAATACAATGCATAGACTGCACATAACAGTTTTATATTCTGACCTATACTGTGTACAGAAAGGGCATGTTTGCCATAAATCTGATTTTGAGAGTGGTTATCTGATGAAGAAACCCACTTGACCAAGTCAGTCAATTCAAATGGCAGTAAATAAATATTCAACACAGCCTTACGCAAGAACACAAGATCAAATTTCAATGGGACTCTCGAAAAAAGTGAAAAGCATTTGCAGAGAAATGACACCAGTTGGGATCACCACATTCATGAGCGGTTTTCGGCTTTTATTTTGAATACAGAAAACGGAAGTTGTAGGTAGTCTGACTTGACAATCGTCCTTTTTGTGGAACCCCAACATAAAAAATGGATTTGTGAAAATTTTATATTCAGGATTATTGTTGCAAAGCTTGCCCTTCAACATACTTTAGGCATATAGCTTCTGTACGTAAATACAAGGCTCAAAAAGCTCGTCACCGTTAACGGTGACACACGGTTGTTTCGAGCAGTGTCCACCTGCCACCGGCAGGAGGCGACATTGTCCATGGAAATGGAGTTTGAAGGTCCAGCATCGCTCTCACTTCCACCGGAGCATCTCCTCATCTGACAGTCAGCAGAGGCTATCCTTCCACGAATTTAACGGTAAGATACTATTTACGATTTCTCGGGTTTCTGCTGGAGTAGATAAACCGAAATGGGCTTGAAATGCTCATCGCACGAGTAGCCTATTTAATCTCCATTTCGGCTTATTTCCATCAGTTGTAGTGTGTTGATTTTATTGGGGCTGCACAGTGTTGTTGCTGGCGTGCGTTTTTACCATACAGAGAGAATCGCAGCACCTGAATGCAGCGCTAAAATAGGCAAAGACAGGTGTGTCGTCTCTCTCTTGCATTCAGTAAAGGCATTTGTCAATACGGTGGTATGAATGCAGGACGACCCGCTGCTGCTGCTGCTGCTGCTGCTGCAGAGTGGCTGCTTGGTCAGCAGCAAAGATGTATCGATGGACATGAGCTACTGTGCCTCAGCTTCCACAATCCACTCAGTTTATTTTCGGGCTTGGTGATCAAGTGATGTTGCAGTACGGGTGCTGTACAGTAGTGGATGGGAGTAGTTTACTTCCTGAGGGAGCTGTAGCCTTCGCAGTTGTGATAGTGGTGGAGATACAGCGTGCAATCACCATCACCATCCTCACAGTGTTATCTTCGCAATCTCCTCTTCTGGGTTGGCTTGAACAGTACATTTCTTCATTAAATGAAAGTACCAGACTCCCATGACTCCTTTGAATTGGGCTGAAATTATCTTCAGACCCCACATGTGATGTTTGATAATGGCCTAATGAAATAGATTTCATTACAGATGTAATAACCAGCAGGTGATTTATCCAGATTTAACAAGGAGGGCTGCTGGGGGAGGTGTTCTCTCATATCCCATCCAAAGCCTAACCAGGAGATGCATCATAAGGAGGGATTACTGTGTTTCACTTCCATCATCACCCCCTGATAACATCATTTTCTCAAGGGGAGCGTTTTTGCAGATCCTGCCATCCATGTCCTAAGCTGTACACTGCACAAGGCCTTGTTTTTGATTGGCTATAACATTACACACTGGATGCAAGAGGACTGCCAGACACTAAAGACAGTCACCAGAGCAATGTAAGGAAGGAGGACATTTACTCTCCCACTGATTAAGCGAAGAACAGAAAGAAAAGCATCCACCTGGTTGAATTTGGAAACACCGCTCCTTCTGTGAATGCAAACATTTCAGAGATACTGCGCGATCCCAGAAGAATTTAACCCCTAACTTGCGAAGTAATGAGGCCCGTTCTCCCTGCACTGAGCAATGGGATCACTCTTTATCAAGGCAGCCTTTGTCCCAGGAGGCACGGTGCTCCGAGACTGGAGCAGCCAGAGGTTGGAGGTGTGGCAGCTCAGAGTCCTGGCCCATGGCATGAAGCACAGCCCCCTCCATCCTCCATCCACCTTCTCTCCCAGGAGGGGGACACTGGAAGGAAAATGAAAGCATGTTGAGCGACAGGCAACGGTGCACTCCAAGAATGAGAAGCATGTCCTGAAGTCGACTTCAGTTTACCTCTCAACAACAAAACCCCTCTGTACACACGTGCCTGAACGTTTTTTCCCCCCTCTTTTTTGTCTCTTTTTGAAGGCCAGTGGTGTATAGCAACACTGTTAACCATTTAAACACTTGATTCCTGCAGTCAGTCACTCTCACACACAAATAGTCCACACATATGCATGAAAACACATATATTACCAGCTTATAATAAGATGAGAAAATTGGCTAGGACAGGCTAGGAGTTTCCCCCTGTTTACAGTTTTGCGACTAACTCTTAACACTAAGGCAGACACACACACATATGTCACATGATGTTGCAGTTTTTCTTTAATCATTTGATTTCCCACAGCCCAAAACTGAAGGGCGTTTCATTCACAAGGAATTAAAACAGAGAAATTGAGCAAATCTTTGCATCAGAGAAGCTGGAGAAGGCTTTACTTTAGAAATTACTGCAACGATAAATTGTCAAAGTTGTTGAGAAACCTGTAATTGACCTGATTCAAAATAAAATGAGGCTATGTCTTAATGTGAGCCTTCATCACAGGTTATGGCCTCAGTGTGGACATGAGAGGGATTTCTCCTGCTCAGATTGTTTCATTTGAAGGATTTTTACTCGCTGGAAGAGGTTAAAATATCCAGTGTTTCACAAGAAAAAAGCAAGACCATCGGGTGACCCCTCGAGACCCCTTGGGAGGGTCCTGACCCACATGTTGGGAACCACTGGATTAATCAACTCGTTTCTCCCAGCTCTTCAACTTGAAGAAAATTTACTACAAGCACTAAACTCAACTCATTAAGGGCTGCGTTTGCATGAAGGCTGGTCTTGCTTTGCTCTCCCGTCAGCTAGTTTGTTTATTTTCACTGAAATGTTTGCGTGTGAGTGTGTGTGTGTGTGTGCACGTGTGAGAAAAAGGGGGTTAATGAGATCCTCTCCGAGCGTATGCATGTCTGCATAACCTCACATGTACATATATCAGATCAGATCAGATCTCAGGCTGCACACAGGATTTGCCCCCTCTCTCTCTCTCTCTGCATACTTAAGAGCATCTGAACAACTCCCATTTGATGCATGCCGAGGAGGTGGGAGTATCCAGCCAGCCGCTCTGATGTTAGGAAGCAGTAACTCTTCCATCCTACTCAGTCTGCTCTCCACTCTCCCTGCTCTCCCGTTTCAGTCAAGTCTGTCTGCCCTCTAGCGTAGTATTCTCCTTTCACTTACCGCTATTCATCACCATCTAGGATACATTTACACAAACCCACGCTGGTAGACACACCGCTGTCCTCGTGGACTGAAGAGTTTGCGTTTGCACTGGTAGATGCAGATATATGTACATTACTCTGGAAAGAGCTAGAAAGTGGGGATCTGTGGCAGTGCTGTTGAAGCTCAAGTTGTCCCCTCACAACGTTTTTTTTGGTCCCAAAGGATATCGCGCACAACTGCAGAGGTAAGGGAAGATTAGTCTGCACTTTCTTCTGTTTCTTTCCCTTCATTGTACTGCTTTGCTCTTATTCTTCTCTCAGCTGTTTATGTAGTTCATTTCTTGTGTGCCTCCTCTGTCATCCTCTCCTCCTACTCTATTTTC